>NC_064226.1:3343059-3432586 GCF_023101765.2 Spodoptera frugiperda | reverse complement strand
CAGAAGCCCGCAGTAGTTGTTTTGTTGTTTGAGCACTTGTTTTCTTTAAACAGTTTATAATCGTTACACTGTATAGCCGGGAAGCGATGGGCAACTGACGCCATCCACATTGTTACACAGGCATGATGACTGCATCGACTTATCCTAGGAAACGTACAGTTTGGCTGCTTTCTACCTTCATTCATGTAGAAGTCTATGTCACCCAAAACACTGGATGTCCCCAACCCACCATCATCACAATGATATACTTCAACATAGTCCGCTACACCTGCCCTCACCTGTTCCTCCTTCAAACTGTTGGTGAAACAAGGGCCAGCAGGGTCCAATGCTGTTATCCTACTAATATTATAACCAGTAGCTTTGTTGAAATTTGCACCAATATGGCCCAATATTTGGCCACCCAAGCTATGGCCAATGGCGTGGATATGTGAAGCATTAATTCCTGCTTGATTGAGTTCAACCAACATTTGGGCCACTTTGACTCCGATGGAATGGACGTGTTGGACGGATCTTTCGTAACTAATTTTTCGGCCAGTAGTATCGTTGGTGTAGGCTGAATGGTCGATGAGAATTAGATAACTGTTGGGGACATTTTTAAAGGTTCTTCTAACTAAGTCTACGGTTGTACAGTTGATGTTCGTTGCAAATCCACTGACGAACATGTAGAACATCTTGTTTTTGTCAAGTTTGTCAATAGAGAGGATTCCTTTAGCAGCCTTGTCTATCGGAAAAGCTTTGCTTATGCCCCTTTCAAAGTCGTAAAAGTCGACTTCGATTTTACTGACGTCCAAAGACTGGTTTCTGTTAACTGGGCCTGTTAATGAGGAAATATTATTGGATTAATAAGTTATTTTGCTTATCTTTTAGTAATGAAAAAATGTTTCAATGTAAATCAAAAATATTAATTTAAAAACAAAAAAAAAAAAATAGCAAATATTCATTAATGATTTATGGGTGGTGGCACTACGTGCCATAATGTGCATTTCTGCCTACCCCTTCGGGGATTAAAGACGTGACGATATGTATGTATGTATGATTTATGGGTAATTTCACAAACAAAAGTATTTTTGATCAAGCATCATACTTACATTTTAGGAAGAAATTCATCACCTCACCGTAGATACCACCACTAATATGAGTGATTCCAATCAAAATAATTATAGAAAACAAGTAATAACTTAACATTGGCATTTGGCTTTATAATATTTTAACTCTTTCAAATGAAATAAATGTCACTGCTTCCAATGATGTAGAAGCACCGTATGTAGTAGCTCCTCTTAAATTGCAATCTCTTATGAGAAAGTTAAAACAAGTATTAACTTATATATTACAATACAATTGACTCATATTTTGGGTTATTTGCCTTAATTGGGGAAGTTTATTACGTTAAGTATGCAAAGCTAATTAGTTAGGTTTCAGACTACAAATTAAGACTTGTAATTGCAAATTTATTATATTTCCTTATTTGTGGCTGGTGGTTTGATTAGTCATGTATTGAATGGCGTAAATGTAAAATTATTAGACGTCCATTAATTATTAGTGTTGATTGGTGGATTAGGTATATTTTACTTTCAATATGTTATACTACCTAGTAGTTAAAAAGGGTTTAACATTCATTGGGTAAAAATGGCTTAATATATACATAGGTATAATTCCTGGAAAATAACGAAGTTTATTCATTGCAAGAGAGCATTTTTCAATTACATTTTCATAGGAAATACAGGTACAATCATCAGCCTGAACATACATATCCGAACTCCAAATTAAAACCAACCGATTCGTGTAAAATCGGATTTTATGGCACAAAAAATAAAATACATAGATAACGACGATGTAAAAAATTCACTACAAAAAATAAAAACTAAATAAAATTTATCTGTCATGCTTTCATTTCAATTTGATCGACACAAGCACATCAAGGTATACAAATTTCTCATTTTTTAAAATGAAATTTCAGCTCTATTGTTTTTCAATAAACTTTAAAATCGATTGGACCAATTTTGCTTTTGGGGGTAACTTGTTCTACTAGTGTCCACTACCTCTATCATTTTAATTGAATTACACAATTGGACAAAAGCTATTTTCCAATTGTGACATTGCTGGATGGTCTCCCTTTAATCAGATTAAATCGATCGTTTCGGAAAATTGTAGTTTATTAAATTGGACTCAATTTTTTCGCAATCCGCAGTATTAATTGGATTTTTCGAATGCATTTATTATATTTCGGATTATGTTACGCTTGAGCTTGTTTTATTCAATGCAACATTTTAGATTTTCCGATGGTATCGTGATTGTTTTCAAAAAATAGACGTTCAATTCGTAATACGTAAGTTAATATCGACGCCAGTACCCTTAGTACGAGTTTGCTATACATTTAAAGTAATCGAAATGAGATCGTTCGGCGCTCTGATTGGCCTGATCGAATAAACCAACCAATCAGAACGTCGTATAGCAAACTTGTACTAAGGATACTATTCACTAGAATTTATATCAACCAATACATCGACAATCAATCAATAATATTCATTGTACTATTTTCTGTAAGCAAAGCAAGTTGAACATTCAGCAAGTCATTGACGAATCTAAAAGGGCTTGTTCCTACGACTGAAGTATGACTTAGAAAATTGGCAAAACAATGGGACGCCTGTTCTCAGCAGGAGATGCATTAATGTTTTTGATGACGATAGATGACAAGTAAGTTTTGTTAATGATTTACCAAATGAACTAAAAATGACTGCTCTTTTTGTATTTAAAACGTTGCTCCAGCACTAGGATTTTCTGCTGTGTCGTGGATGCGTTTGCTGATGAAATGACTTCATTAAGGCGATTCAATTCAATGAAGTCGCATTTACATGTTACCTTTTAAAACTACTTTATAATTTCTAACTTACAAAATACAACTGGTATGGTATAGTATTGTCAACATGGGCTAACCCTTTTTTTAAGGGAGGAAAATCATTCAACACCTTCTCTCACCTTGGTTGAAGCTAGAAGGACTTTCAGACTCTTACTGACTAAGAACCACCTACGTTTTTACTCCTGTTCTTTAATTCCCTGAAGGTACCCACCTCCGGAGCTTAGAAACTTGATAACTTTGGGAACTACTATACTAGACTATAAAATCACAGCACACAAGCACACAGCATACATAGTTGATCGCCGTCCAAGCCTGTACAAAGCCACAAACAATTCCTAAGATCACTAAATTTCCTATAAAACTGTGCAAAATGAAGTAATTCCGTTCTTCCGACCACACTGACGCTGGTGTCATAAAACGGTGTTTATATGACACTCGGTATCGGGTTTATGACCCGAGCATACATACAACCTACAACATATACAGGTTGTAATTGAAATCGCGGATTAGTTTTTGTTACTGACAGTACTAATAGCTAGGATAGGTAATGGAAGCTAATAGCTTATTAATAACAAAATACATAAAGAACGTAAATAAATTTGAGTAAGAAAAACCTTTAAAATGTAGTTCTTTAGTCATATAAACTAAACTCATAAAAGTAATTAATAAGGTTATTTATTATTATTTATTTAATAAAATAGCTCGTAAGTTCAATAAATCTCCAAGTATCAAAATTTGTAAAAAGTAATGAAAATAAACAAACATACGAATATTATAGATAACTTTTTTGTGAAAAGTAAAAAAGTATTTTAATTAGTATAAGTAATCTTAGTAAAGACTAATTAAAAAAAAAACGTCGCTCAATTTCAATAGCATCCTGTAGTTATAGCTATTAAAAAACTGTTGTATTCTTAAGATGTTAGTTTATTGATTGTTATAGAAGGGCCATGGAGGTCGTAAATTATTTAATATTTTTAGTTTAGGGGGATATAGGAAATGTTTGTCATAAAATCGGATTGCATTTTACGACAAGAGTGTTATGATACCTACTGTCTTGTTTAGCTTGTGGTATGGGGATGTTGAGCGCGATTCAATAATAAATTGTTGTGTCAGATCAATTGTAATAAAATTGTATTACCATACCACCAAATTGTATTACAATTTGGAAATATACTTTATGGGCTTAATTTGAATCTTCCTCTTTTTAGCAACTTCTAAATTTCTACGAATTAACATACATTTTGAAACAAGCACCGACCCAGTATGGCTGATGCCTGTATCGGAACTGCGAACTACCTAATGGGTTTACCGGGGCTAAAAGTAGGAACAGGGTGTGTCAGTCAGTAAGAGACTCATATTCCCTTTTGGCTCGCCCAAGGCGGGAGATGTCGTTGGATGATTTACCCCTTAAAAAACCTTCACTGACGGACAATTCCATTTTGGTATTTCAAAAGTGCTGCTCTCTCTCTTATATATCTTTATCTTTAACTAAAAATTAAACAAGTAAACAAACACTAAGCATTACAAAATCAATTAGATCTTACAAATAGATCAGGACAAGCCAACTTCGACATAAGTATTGCCCCGTAGCCATCAGTTACGTAAGCGACAGACGATTGCACGCCATACTTCACTTGCACCCGATGTTTCTTCGCGTTAGTGATGTGAGGTTTCCATTTACTTGGCTGGAATCGATTCTAAGAAGTTGAAGTCATAATACTAACTACATAGTATATGTTATAGGTTGATGTTAACTTCTCGTCACTTATTTTTGGAAAATGAGACTTCATTATATATTTATACAGTTTTATCGTATCTACAAAGCCAAACTGTAAATAGAAACACAGTATTTTAGCTTAAGCATTTTAAAATAATTACAAATTAAGAAAACTGTTTTACAAATCGTAAAAAAATCCTGATGAACATCATACCTTCATCAACTATCGTTCATCCGTGGCTTTTTTAGTTTCATCGACTTCCCATCG
Organism: Spodoptera frugiperda; assembly: GCF_023101765.2. Taxonomy (NCBI): domain Eukaryota; kingdom Metazoa; phylum Arthropoda; class Insecta; order Lepidoptera; family Noctuidae; genus Spodoptera; species Spodoptera frugiperda. The sequence goes on along the minus strand of NC_064226.1, from coordinate 3,427,744 downwards.
AGAATCAAGACATTCTTATTCGAATAGTCGTCACGAACTCTCGAATCGATACTCGAATAAAACGAAGTCGCATCACTATCCACAATTTATTGTTCTTCATTACAGTCCAGCGGCCACTTGAGAGCTATACCCAATCTTCGCACTTATCTCAAGAACAATCTTAACATTCTCACCTTTGCAACATATGTCCTTAATGTGCCCGTCCATTTTATTGCTAAACATCGTAAAATTCTGGAGCCAACAACGGAATCTCAACTTTAGTTAAACGATTTTAGGTTTAATGTCTAATATCATGGTCGTGATCTTAGGCTGGTTTCAAGTTAGTCGGTTTTAGTTTTTCTGTTTAAGCTAAGTCATCCATTTTAGGAGTGAGGCCATTGACCAATGGTGACCCACTGTTATCATTGCCATTGTTGGGACAAACTGTAAAACTGTTATGGCGCACTTTATCTTCCTTTTTGTTACAGCTGCGTTGGATTTCCTTTTTGTGACTTGTGAGATGTATCCACTAAAGTCCACAGACTTTACGATGTTCCTGCTAAGATTGTTATCGTGGGTGTGACGTACTTTTGTTAGATAGGCAACGCTACTTGATACTGTATTAACAAACTGTCTATTCCAAAATTAACAGAAAACAAACAATACCTACTCTTATTCCCGACTAATAAGTCGAAATAGAGAAAATGCTTGAAAAAGGTATACAATCACGATAATGAATAGTTTTTGATAATGATGATCATGATAAAAGAAAATTAAGTCGAAACAGAACAACATATTGGTAACCTTACGTCATGTTCAATGTCACATCTGTGCCCATGCAAAATATCTTGGTGGTGACGAAACAGGAAAAAATATTTAGTGAGCTAACGTCACTCTGTGCTCAACCAAAAGATATTGATGGTGACGAAACAGGAAAAAATATTTGGTGGGCGAACGTGACTCTGTGCCCATGGAAAGGATGTTAGTGGTGACGAAACAGGAAAAAAAAATTTGGGGGACTAACGCCACTCTGTATCCAAGAGACAGGTTTTGGTGGTGACGAAACAGTAAATATATTTGGCGAACGTGACTCTGTGCCCATAGAAAAGATGTTGATGGTGACGAAACAGGAAAAAATATTTGGAGGACTAACGTCACTCTGACGAAAAAGGAAAAAATAGTTGGTGGACTAACGTCACTCTGTGCCCAAGAGAAAGGTCATGCCGGTGACGAATCAGGAAAAAATTTTTGGTGGACTAACGTCACTCTGTGCCCAAGAGAAAGGTCATGCCGGTGACGAATCAGGAAAAAATATTTTGGGGACTAACGTCACTCTGTGCACAAGAGAAAGGTCTTGCCGGTGACGAATCGGGAAAAATATTTTGGGGACTAACGTCACTCTGTGCACAAGAGAAAGGTCTTGCCGGTGACGAATCGGGAAAAAATATTTTGGGGACTAACGTCACTCTGTGCACAAGAGAAAGGTCTTGCCGGTGACGAATCGGGAAAAATATTTTGGGGACTAACGTCACTCTGTGTCCAAGAGAAAGGTTTTAGTGGTGACGAAACAAGAAAAAATATTTGGTGGGCGAACGTGACTCTGTGCCCATGGAAAAGATCTTGGTGGTGACGAAACAGGAAAAGAAAGGTGGGCTAACGTCACTCTGTTTCGTAGAAAAGGATCTTGGTGGTGACGAAACAGGAAAAAATATTTGGTGGGCGAACGTGACTCTGTGCCCATGGAAAAGATCTTGGTAGTGACGAATCGGGAAAAAATATTTGGTGGGCGAACGCCACTCTGTACCCAAGAAAAAGATGTTGGTGGTGATGAAACAGGAAAAGAAAGGCGGGCTAACGTCAATCTGTGCCCAAGAAAAAGATCGAGGTGGAGACGAAACAGGAAAAATATTGAGTGGGCTAACGTCACTCTGTGCCTATAAAATAGATGTTGGTGGTCACGATAATAATGATGATTTAGGAGAAACAACAATACACATTTAATTCATGTCGATACTAGCAGTTCTTGACTAACAGTAAGCAACAATTAAAACTTGGTGAACTGTTTGCGTTTCTAACTTGAATCGAACTTGTAACAGAGAGGAAGATATCCGATGGTATTTTTGTTTATTTTGTTACACAGACGTTTTTAATTAAGTCTCCTGTTGGTAATTTACGGCTGAAGTCTAGTTGGAGATTGTTTAAATTGTTCGAAGATGAAGAAGAAGGGTGATGCTTAATTTAACCTCTTTTTTAAGAGAAAACACAGCATTTCTTAAAACCGCATCCAGGTAAAATGTTACAATGTAAAGTTAAAATGTACAACATTCAGTAGAACTGCAGGTATAAATTCACTAACAAAAAGTAGTAAACAAAACTAGAAGGCAGTAAAACCAAAAACTGTAGTTCCGAAATAACGGACCAACTAATTTAGGGACGTACCATCGTTTGAACCGAAACTAACGAAAAACTACACCGTATTGACCGTATTGTACCGAATATGTTGCGTAGTGTATTGAACAAAGTCACCGTTTGACTTTCATGTGTCATGGTATTGGTATTCTGTATGCTCGTATTGAAAAGTATGTATGTTCATAAAAGATTTTAGATGATATTAATGAATCAAAATAAAACTATTTAATATGAACAGCTAATTAAAGTTAACAGAAATTTTTCACTGATAGACTTCTTTAGAGAAGTTTATTTTCTCCCGGGTCATGGATGCGTTTACAAACATACAAGTTCATATCATGCTCATGACACCCAGAGTTGCTCCGTGTAGGACTCGAACTCGCTTAGGGTTGCACGGCAGTCAGTTGCCCAACTACCACGCCAACTGTGCAGTCCTCATAGACCTTTTTAGACAAGTAATTACAAAAAACTTGCACAAATGATATAGAAAATATTTTTAATAGGCACTCAAAAATATATTTTGAAATTTCCTAGCTAAGAATACTACTACAACTAAAATCTTTTCCCTACACACGATCGATTAGCTTAAAAGCATTTTGAGGACAAAGAAGGTACTTTTATAAAAAATGTGATCAAAAATACTAAGCGTATTATTTTGGAGCTGAAAGCCATCGGATATGAGAGAGCAAGGCTTTACTCACAACTTCCGGCTACCCCAACTAGTGCCTCTCAAAAGGCAGCACGTGCAGTTTCAGTTTCTTTGTGCCTTTTTAAAAATTTGAATAGTGGTTCTTTTGGCCTTTTTGGAACTGCTCGCTTCATTGTTTCGTGCCTTTAATTTTTTGGATTGGTCAAAAGGATTTTTCCGAAATGGATACATATTTTTTTCTTTGTCTGTTATATTTTGGTTATGCATCTTTTTAATGTTTTGTATTTGTAACGAATGTGGGAAATGGGTAAATAAAAACATTAATGAGATTTCGAAAAACCATAACAAGAGTAATTGTAAAAATGTGTATGGGAGAGCCATGCTTCGGCACGAATGGGTCGGCTCGACCGGAGTGATACGACGGCGTCACAGAAAACTGAAGTGAAAATATAACGCTGGCGTTGTGTTTCTTGGTGTAAGTGAGGTTACTGGAGGGCTAATTATGGGGGTAATTAGTTTAATTATTAGTGTATTTGCCCAATCTTCTCAATCATTGTTTCCCCAACAACCTTTAAATTGCTAACACCTAAAACGCCGGCAACGCGCTTTAACGCCTCTGGTGTTTCAGCTGTCCATGGGCTTACACCATAAAAAAATAAAAACTTAACCAATAAAATACCTGACTGAGAAATAAAGTAAAATACTAACTGTAACACACATTCTTGCTGATGTTACCGTAACTTTTTGGTATTCAATAAAAAAAAGAATTACATATACCTAACCTAAAAAAACATTATGAATAGGTCCCTAATCGTATTGTAATTCAGCGTTAAGTTCAGAGTTAATTTGGTAATAAAATGGAGTCGATAATAAATTACCATTCTTGTCACGATAAATCAAACAATTATTATAATTTGTGGAACAATTTCCACAAACGAAGCAATTAAGAATCCTAGTGCCTATTTCATTTAGGTTTAAACGTAATTTAGTTCGCGCTATTTTCGAATACTAAGTAAACAATTTGATACTATTACTCGTAGACGAGCTGTGTTCGGCTTTGCTTTGTCTTATTACGAATTAGAAAATCATTTCCAAAACAATATGCAGTTCTCCAATTTATTTCTGAAAACCAAAGTAATCTGAAGGTGTCTAAAGGACCTCAAATTACTCTATAAAGTTAAATCAAAATTATTGAAATAATCTTATAATTTGTTTCTATTATAACTTTCGAGAGACATCCTAAATTAATTATTATGTTTTTCGGCTTACTTACGTACACACAACGCCGGCGACTGTCGCGGAACGTTGCTCACAAATATGCCTCTAGCATGGCTTGAAACTAGTCGACTGCCTCATCAAATAAATACGTGAATAAGCCGAAAATCACATTTATAATTAAACGAATGAAAGTTTAGGAATGGGAGCTAACTACGTCATTTCTATATGTATATCAAATGTACCTACAATACTTATGTCTAACATTTTAAAAATAATCTACCAGACAAACATAAGAATAAAAATTAATCATCTACTCAATAGGTTTACTATGACAACCGTTCTATACATCTACATGTGACGTGACGTACAGGCACGTGCTACGTCTCCAATAGTAAAATTTATGAGTGGTTTCCCCGGTCACCGACCATCAATCCTGGTTAGCCTGTAATAGCCTGCACATAGGGCATTTGTCACCGAGACGCTGTTATTAGCTTTGTCTGAAGATGTAGGGAGCTTGAGGGTTAGGCTGGAAAAATTAGGGAAGAAATCTGGATGGGTGGCTTTGGAAGAGTCAATGTTATTGAGTTCTTGGATTCTTAGCCGTTATCTCCTATTATGATATCAGCGTTGATTAGCAGATATTGATATTAGCACAAAGACGACTTTTATCAAAAATCGAACTGTATTTATACATGTATGGTTTGAAAATGAAGTGAAATAAGTCGGTAAACGAGCAGACGGATCACTTGATTGTAAGCAATTGCTGCGCCTATGGCCACCCGAAACACTAGAGGCGTTACAAGTGCGTTGTCGGTCTTTTGGAGGTTAGAATTTTAGGATTGTTAATGATTCGGGAGTTTGAGGATAATTGAGCCGCCGATAACCTCACTCACACAACGAAAAACAACGCAAGCGGTAAACTCGTTAAACTTCTGTAGATTATTTTGTGCTAGTAATATTAATATTATAAAAAAATATCTGCCTCGTTGGCCGAGTGGTTGCAAGTGCGACTGCCGGGCAAGGGGTCTCGGGTTCGATTCCCGGGTCGGGCGTAGTATTACTGGGCTTTTTTTCGGATTTTCGAAATTTTCTCAGTGGTAGCACGGAGTTTGGAAATGTGCCCGGTATATGGCAATAGGCTCACCACCGATTACATGGGATTTACAACATAAATTGTGAAAAGTGGGTGTACAGTGTACACAGTGGCAATACGTGCCATAATGTGCACCTCTGCCTACCCCTTCGGGGATAAAAGGCGTGACGATATGTATGTATGTATGTTTGTAAAAATATATTATATCTAATTCTTAAAAACAGTCTCCTAAAAACAAACTTAAAAATGGAGAAAAATTAAAAAAATACTCTACACTGCGTAGTTATATACGAGTATCTGTGACAGTTTCGTCGCATACTCGTAACATATACAATATACAGCATGCTGTTTTCACCACCATGAATCTTTGATATATACGACTGCCGTTATCCAAACTATAGTGCCGCGACCCGACGAACCGTGTATAGAACCAATAGTCGTTACACCAAAATCTAAAGCAACTTTTTGTTCGACCTGTATATACAGCTGATACCTAAAATGGTTGTTACCTATCCACTGCCCCTCTAGTACCGTCGCAGTAAATTTAAAAGCAAACAAAACGTGCAATGTGCTCTTTACGGCTCGGGAGTGTCAGTCCATAGAGTCCATACTAGAATTTACGATACGACCTGGTGTTAGCAAACCTAGACTGACTGGTGGGGTCGATAAACTTAATTTGTAAAGAGGAGAAAATAAACAAGTATTTAAAAAAATAAATGTTTGAAGAACACCTACGTGTATATGTCTGGTTGAAATGAATGGAAATTATGCTTGTCTTATTAATATGAATAATAATGATAGAGTTAGAATGAATAATGATTTTTAAGTGAAAAATTCTGATCTAAAAATAAAAATATTTTTATTGCATACATTTTTATACATAATTGTCGTCGTTTTTTAAGGAGGAAAATCATCCAATGACTCTTCTCGTCTCAGGCGAAGCGAGTGGGATATCAGATTCTTACTGACTAAAAAACAACCCCTTCCTACTCTTGCTTTTCAAGCCGGAGCTCGCGATAAACCCGCTAGGTAGTCCGCAGCTCCGGATCAGAATAATCATGGTCCTGCAGTAACAAATTAATTTCATTTATCTACTCAATACGTTTCAACTCAGAAAAGAAAATACATACAAAGCGAATAAAATCCAAAGAAACAAATATCCAAACCTAGACAAGACGACTAAGCAGTCAAGTTTACCACCACTAAACTACTACTTACACCATACTTACAGAATATAGACTTCATAACAGTACCTTCACAACACACACGAAGCCAAAGGAAGCCTCACTTCAGCTTAGAAATATGATATTTTGGTTCCCTAGCCCTCGTTATGAAACCTTGTCAGTATCGGTTATAAAATTAAAATTTATTAATATTATTATCTATAGTGCCTTTTTTAACCGACTGCGGCAAAAGATGTATTCAGTGTTTGATATAATATGGTGGTAGTTTTTCCTAGTATCGAATTTAGAAATTATCAACTCTTATGCGACAGTCGCCGTATCATGTGTCGCGGAATGCTGCTCATGAATATGAGCCTCTAGCATGGCTTGAAACTAGTCGAGTTCCTCGTCAAATAGTTACATAAGTAAGCAGATAACTTTCAGTGCATCCCGATTTTGTAAAATCTTGACTGTGAGATTGAAATTATTGATTTATTTTTCACATTGATCTAGTCATTATTCGAAGCAGTGGTTACTCTATCCCTATACCAGAGTATCAAGAAACCAATGCCATGTCCAAAACAACAAAGTTATATACCACCATGTAGCCAACACAACTAACCTAAAATAAAAAAAATCCTTTTCCAATACAATCTCCAGCAAGTTACATAGAACAAAAACAAGTGAATGTCCTGAGCACCTACGTCAGCTGAAACAAACAGAGTTATTACAGTTTTACATCAAAATATGGTGACAATTTGTCTCGGAAGAAAGTTGACGAAAGTTGCGTATGTACCATCGTGATCGATGCGTTACTAGGCAGGAGGTGAAACAAGGGACAGTAATCAGTTTTATAGTGGGGCCATTAAACCAGCGGGAAAGATTTTTGGTGCTAAATTTTTTGAGTCGTCTTTAGTTTCATTTCATAAGTCGTAAATAATTTTTAAGTACTATATCTTTTTAATTTTATGTCTGTAGTAACCGCAGTCCTGTATTTCCAAAAAACGCTTATATCTATTCTATATGCAACATTAATGTCCTGTGACAATCCTTTCCTTCACTAAAGGTCCAGCTTCTACATAAAATGGTTAAAGACAATCACCAATTTTAGATAGTTGGTTGAAAATTGCAGAGTTACTTTTTCACTTACCTTTTGAGACAGCTGCGTGAGGGAAAGGACTGACGAAAAATGTACATACCACTATCACCACCACAAGTTGCATGTGAGTCGCTTTACAATTTTATTTGGACAGAGATCTCCCTCTCTCTCTCTCTCTCTCTCCCTCAACTTTTACCACACCTGCGTGAGGAAAAGGACTGACGACAAAGTACACCTACCACCAACACTACCACCATCACAAGTTACATGTGAGTCGCATTACAATTTTGACTAACAAAGTTGTTCCTCAAGTATAGTTATGTACTTAATCTTCGTCTCCAAGCATACACCCGCTACTTTAATGGCCCAGCAGCCCAGTATTACATGCGTACGTAAGATCAAACGTTGCTATGTCTTCAACCGTTTTACAATGGATATTTGATATCCGTTCTCTTGTTTCGTACATATTCCATTATTTTATTGGTAGCTCTATATTTCCAGGAAGGCAGGCTTTGTTCTTGATTTTATTGTTGTCTACTTTTTATGAAGTTTTCGAAAATTTATATTTTCAGTGACTAATATTGAAGAAAAGAGTTTTCAATGGAACTTTTTCATTTTTAGTTTTTATTTGGTTATGTTTTTATGTGTGAACAACAGAACAATAAGACAAGCGATGTCTGGATTATTTTAAAATAGTAGACACGTTTTTTCAAATTTCATATACAAATAGGTACTTTCGAAAATATATCGATTTGAAATATCGCGTGACGTGACTTCTAGGTACGTTTTATACGTAGAAATGACGTTTGCTCCCACTCCTAAACTTTGATTTGTTTTATATAAGTATTGTTATCTTATAAGACAAAATAAAGAATACCATGTCTGAATTTTTTTCATGATGGACTAAATAGATTTTTAATTTTCATACGCCGTCATCATCCCTAATAATAGAAGAGCAATTCTGAAATTGGCACAAACTATATACCAAGGCTTACATACACTTGAACAAAACACTTCAAACAGTACATTGTCCTCACTATACTAGTTCTATCATAATAAACTCATTTCAACTCCGTCGTATAATATCAAAACAATAGCATTTTGATAATTGACATTATTTACCCCATCCACTCGATTTTCAGTCCAACTGTTCAAAGGATAGGGTACAAAATGCATTGGAGCGATATTAATTGTGTTGTTTACTAGAAGTTGGTTAAAGTTTAATTGAATTGAGGGTAAGCGAGACGGGATGGGGTCTTGATGGCGAATCAACGATTTTGTTTTAGAGATCAATCTTGTTTACATGTCACCCTAGTGCTGTGAGATTTTCTTATTAATTTTTCAAGTGATTTTCTCTTTGAACTAGGTTAGTAATTGAGTGGGTTTGTGAAATTCTTTATGTGTTTTGTGTAGAAAATTATTTATGGTGGGTGGTTGGGTCGATATATTTTCTTAGGGATAGGGAATTCTTTCGTGTGTGTGTTAAGCCTTATATACATCGATTTTACGATTTTAAATACATCTAAAGGTGTTTGAAAGTATAGCTGTTATTCTGCTCTTGTTTTAATACAATGCTATTAAAAGAGTTTTAGTACTGATTCTCGCTATTATGTAGACAATATTTTTTTACATAATATGATGTAATTCTTCTTCTTTAAGTGTATCTTCCATACCTAGTTGACTGAATTTGATTTTAAACCTACTTTTAAAGCTATATTTGATTTAACCCTTAAGCTATATTTGATTTAATACTTTAACGATTTACCTACAAAAGATTACATAAATAGAAGAAGAAAGAACCTGTTTTCCACACATAATAGCCGTTTAAAATATAACAGGAGGATATTAAAGGAAAACTTCATTTCTTTTGACAAAAAGCCAAGCGGTCCAAGGCAACGGTGAAACTTGGAAAAAGTCTATTACGAAGCCAGATTAAAATTGTATAATCAAGTTTAGATGTAAATTCTAAGAAAAGGAAAGATTTTTAAATTTAATGAAACTCCTTTTGTGATATTTTTTATAGTTTTCAGTTAAAGTTAACTTTGTTTGCTGTGTACAAAGATAGTTTCTTTTTATGTTATAGAGAATGAATGGGTTTTATAATTAGAAATATGTTTTTTTTAACCATCTTGTTGTTTTGTATACAACTAGCCAAGAATAATTATTATGTTAGCGGTCTTGTCCGCTCAAATTGCTGCTCATAAGTATGAGCCTCTGGCATGGCTTGAAACTAGTAGAGTAAGCCGATAACATAATAAAATTAATTTAGTGTGTCTTACGAAAGTTATAATAACATTATAGTCAGGGTTAATTAATTATGATGTTATACAGGTTACCCACATAATTATCTGCAGAGTAACTCGACTAGTTTCAAGCCACACTAGGGACTCATATTCGGTTGGCTGCGGGTTGTGCGCCACGTTGTGTATCACGCAATGCTGCTTATAAATGTACTGGATTGAAGTTCAAAAATAATTAAAATAGAATGTAATTAAAACCGGATTACGTAGATAGACTATGAAAATGCAAATATAGCTCAAGTGTAGATGTTAAAGCAGTAATTATGAAATAATTTGTGCAGGGCCATATTCAGCTATCAATCATGTTGTATTATAAAAATATTATTATAATATAATGTTATATGAGTATATAAAATATTATTTTAGCATTGCTCTGTCGGAATGGAACTGTTTTGATAATACATATTATAAATTCCGAATAGGTACCTTGCAAATATGGAAGAAAATGAAATTGAAAAAGTACGTGAGTGTGCACTCGAACCTTAGCAAAAGTAACCATTTTCCTCGCTACTTTCATAAATTCAGTTCGAAATGGAATCGTACCTACGTAACCTCTTACTGAAATGTGCTATCACAAATTCAGCCTTAACTAGTCTCATTTTTGTTTCAATAATCTTTAGCATCTGTTAATCATGATTATGGTTATGTTCAATGAATTGTTTATTACTGAATTTAAAAAATGTTTTAATTATAAGCTTCATATATAATTATTTCTGGAAACATTCGTTCTAGTCTGAAATATAACAAAGACCTCTCACTTTGTTTATTAAATAAGTAGGTAATATCAAGTTCCTCTGTGACTCGAAACTAGTAGAGCTTTTGCTCCATTAATAATACGTGAGTAAACTGTCATTTTTATAGTTATTTAAGGATGTCTCATGATAGTTATTATAAAAATGTTATATGTGTCCTCATGATACCTTTTGTACAATGTATTAATGGATTCAGGTAACGCTATCGCCTTTCTCAAAATAACTGCTTGAAATTCGATAGACTATAGACACCATACACATCTGGCTTAAACAACAACAAAGGAGATACGTTTTTACCTATCTCCCTTCTCTAAAATTAGTTCCTAAGACATTGCGCTCCATTAAACACGTGTATTCCCCAAAGCAACATCCTCAGCCAGTATTATGCAAATAGCGTCATTACAAAATTACTTGCCACACCCACTATTAAGGCATTAACACGAAATAACATGCAAATTGTGTCCCGATCGGGAATCAAGTCTCTCAATGATGTATAAAAGCGGTTTAAGCTGGATTAAACCAGATTAAACTGGATTACACCGCTTCGAGGCGGAGGCGTTCATTTATTATGTAAATACGTGACAAATTAAATCCAATGGGAATTTCGTTTGACAAACGGTTGGGCCCGTTGTAATGTATTGCCGTGTTTACTAGTTTCGCGTTTAGTCGAAAAGTTGGATCGGGTTTAGTGGTATTTAGTTGTTTTAGACGAGTCATTTAAATGATGAGAGTATCAACCTCACACCCGTTCTCTCTTGCCGGAGGCTTTTGTATGTAGTTTGGTGTGTGCATTTGAGAATATATTATATTTATGTTTATCACCCTGACTCAGTGGTGTTATGCAATGTGTTAGACCGTTTGTGAAAAAATACTCGTACTTTCAGTGACGAATTTTTTTTAGTTTTCCATATAGTTATCATAACAACAACCATAACCATCACAAAATAAAACCACATAACATAATTTTTGAATGACCTTCAATTTTCTACTCTAAGTTCTAAACAATTATACTGCGAATGTAATTCTTCAGAGACTTTCCCTGAGCAAACACATTAAGCACTTTACTTGTGTTCTCACAGAAATTACACACTGAAATACTATTACACCGTATCTGTCCTGAGGGACCTCTTAGCACACGTTGGCTGGAACTTTTCACCTCCAACACATTATTAAGATTACACAGTTTTAAAGTTCATAGCGGTGGTACATTTGAACTGTTTGTTATACTCAGCTTGATGATGATTGGCTCGACTGATTAATTATTGTTGTGTTTACTTGTGTGTCTTCCAAGAACTTCATTTTTTTTCAATAAGAGTGATTGCCGCACCCTATGGTTTTCTCCTGTGTCCTGCGTTTATATAGGTAAACATACAAGTTCACATACACATTACACTCAGACCCGAAACAACAATTTGAATCACAGAAAGAGTCGATCGGATGTTCTTATCTTAATCTAAAGTAATATAAAACTTAGTGGCAACACAAAAATAGCGAGGGGCGTAAGAGTCTGACACTCCCTCTCGCCTTACCGAATGTGGGACAATTCACTGGACGATTTTCCTTTAGTGTGATAACATTATTGCACAAATTGCACATACTGTCGCTTACTAAATAAATTATTAATTTTCATGAAATGTTTTTAGCCATAAGCCCAATTCATCAACTTCTTACGGTCTGTCTAATTTCAAGCCGGTAACTGGACATAAATCTCCCATCACGGCCCATTACACCCTCCAACCGATTCCGATCTTCTTTGCTCGATCGAATGAATTGACAAATACCATAAAATTCCGATCGTCTTCAGTGACGTCACTCCCGTCTTTCCATTTAATTAAGATTTAGTTGTTTCGTCATTTATCGCTTAATCGTTCGGGAACACAAGTTGGCGAGTCCATTAAAGGAGAGTTTAAAGTTTTGCTGTTGACAGTGGGATTGAGACAAGACGTTGTGTGACGCCGATTGGAAATTTGAAATGTTGTGTGACGTGGTGATTTTGGAATAAAGTGTGACGTTGCCGTTTGGAAATTTGAAGTGAACTGTGACGGTTTTCTCAACCAACCCCAAACCAACAAACATGCAAGTTCACACACATCACACTCAGACCCGGAACAACAATCTGTGGATCACACAAAGAGTTGTTCCGTGCGGGAATCGAACCCGCGACACGTTGCACGGCAGCCAGTAGCCTAGCTACCGCGCCAACTGTGCAGTCAAAATTGGATTGAAGTGTGACGTGGTGCCGTTTAGAAATTTGTATTGAAGTGTGACGTGATGTCGTTTGGAAATTTGGAATGATTGTGACGTGGTGATTTTGGAAATTTGGAATAAGCTGTGACGTAGTGATTTTGGAAATTTAGAATGAGAAGTGACGTGGTGTGGTTTTGGAAATTTGGAATGAGCTGTGACGTGGGGAAATTTGGAATAAGCTGTGACGTAGTGATTTTGGAAATTTGAAATGTTGTGTGACGTGATGCCGTTTGGAAATTTGGAATGAGCTGTGACGTGGTGATTTTGGAAATTTGGAATGAGCTGTGACGTAGTGATTTTGGAAATTTGGAATGAGCTGTGACGTTGTGATTTTGAAAATTTGGAATGATTGTGACGTAGTGATTTTGGAAATTTGGAATGTTGTGTGACGTGATGCCGTTTGGAAATTTAGAATGAGCTGTGACGTGGTGATTTTGGAAATTTAGAATGAGAAGTGACGTGGTGTGGTTTTGGAAATTTGGAATGAGCTGTGACGTGGGGAAATTTGGAATAAGCTGTGACGTGGTAATTTTGGAAATTTGGAATGATTGTGACGTAGTGATTTTGGAAATTTGGAATGATTGTGACGTAGTGATTTTGGAAATTTGGAATGAAGTGTGACGTGATGCCGTTTGGAAATTTGGAATGATTGTGACGTAGTGATTTTGGAAATTTAGAATGAAGTGTGGCGTGATGTCGTTTGGAAATTTGGATGAGCTGTAACGTGGGGTTTGGAATGAGCTGTGACGTGGGGAAATTTGGAATAAGCTGTATGTGACGTAATGATTTTGGAAATTTAGAATGAAGTGTGACGTGATGCCGTTTGGAAATTTGGATTGAAGTGTGACGTGATGCCGTTTGGAAATTTGGAATGATTGTGACGTAGTGATTTTGGAAATTTGGAATGAGCTGTGACGTAGTGATTTTGGAAATTTGGAATGAGCTGTGACGTGGTGATTTTGGAAATTTGGAATGAAGTGTGACGTGATGCCGTTTGGAAATTTGGCATGAACGCTGATCCAACTAACCTTAATCCACAAAAGTTGCGCTTGATAATTTTATTTCGACGTTGTATTCTTAGTAATGATAATATAATATCTGCTCAGTATTTGTGCTCGACTTACAAATGGAGGCAAACACTCCATTTGTGAGTCTAATAATAACATTTATGGCGAAAAGTCAGGGTAATATAAGTAGGAATAACTCAGGGAACAACAAAAAACATTTTTAAATAAATTATTTTACAGTCGAATTTTACAACTAACCTACTTTACGAATCGTAAAAATAAGTCCAGAATCCGTGAAAGTCTAGATCTGTTAGTTCTCAGTTGGGAAATCTTGGCTGACGCGGTGGCACAGATAATTTACAACCTATTTTTATTATCTTGTCTTGGGAATTATCCAACTTTCAGACGAATTATTTTTATTTTATTTACGAGAAATGTTTAACAACCACAACAGTGACAAACATGAATTGGAAATCCCACCGGTTTATTGATTTCAAGCTTGAGATATAGGTCTAATAGTCACTGTAGGACTTTTCTAGATATGTGGGCTTAATTCTCTCCTATGAACTTTATTTATATCGACCTGTAATACAAATTAAATGGTGAAAAATAGGGTATACCTACATTATCCAGTGGCATTACATACCATTATGTGTAAACCTATAAAAAGCGTAGCAGGCAGATTAAAGATTCCAGTATAAAGTTTGGTGGTCTGGACTTATAATTTCTAATTATAAGTTTAAAATATCCTATCCGCATTGAGCAAGCGTGTTAATTAATGCTCAAACCTTGGCAGAAGAAGTCTTTGGTCAGCAGTAGCCACTTATAGGCTTCTGATGTGTAACAAAACCTAATCTACGGAAGTATACATGATAAATTGCGGTAACGAAATTCAGATAACTCAGTGTCGGACATTGACGGTCCGCAGTGGGAGGATCGGTGACCTGCGAAGGTCGTGTGGTGTCAGGGGACGTTGGACAAAATATTGTGGAGATATTTGATATTGGTACCTACTATAGTAGTAATAGAGTTGTATGTAAGTAGAAGTGAGAAAGAGAGTCTAAATATAATACTTATTACCACTTTTCGTTATTCATTAATATTTTGTAGTGTTCGTCAAATTCTTGTCTGAAAATGCGACCAGAAGCACAGATTAAAACATGAATTGGTGAAAAATGGGTGTTACAATGAATATTAACATTTGTACTCTACTAACTCTTCTAATCGAATCGAGAGGCGTAACGCTGCCGCTGTGTCATGTAATGTTATCACACTAATATTATAAATGTAAAAGTTTATTTGGATGTTTGTTGTTTATCAGTCAGTCACGCTGAAACTAATAAACGGCTAATTTGGGTGACAGAATACTTTCCCGTGGGATACCACGGGAACGCAATCGAATCCGCTGGTAAAAGCTAATGAATAATAAGAACACTGAGTATAAATACAAAATATCATACCCAACATTGCAACACTTAAAACTATTACAAACACCTAATCCCAAACATACATCACAACTTCTCCAAACTTCGCTCCACACTAAATTCCATCGACGAAATGAAATAGCAAAGTTATTGCATCAACTCAATTAGCCATTTCATTACTGAACTGATCGGCCATTTGCAATATTTGGACAACGCACAATGCTATCATGTACCAGCAGTACATATGTAGTAGGTGCTTCAATTATACGTGTGTAGACTACCGCGCCTGCCGGGTCCTTCTATCCAATTAGGATTAAACGTGTGGCGCTTGTGACGGCGAGAAAATGGTTTTGTATTTATTTTATTATAAGTATGATGTCGATTTAAAGATCAATGAATATTTTATAAACAATACAAACGTTGATTACACGTGAAAAATATTATTCTTTTTAATTTTATCTTATCATATATATATATAAAATAATAACATTTCATTACGGTTAAAATGATTAATTTTAACCTTTAATTTACCTTTAACTTCACTTCTAATAACAAGTTTAAAAAAGTTCAACATTATCTTGCATATCTTCTCTTCTCTTTTGAAAAATAATATTATGCTGCAAACCGCATCAAAAACGGTTCAGCCAAACGTGAGATAATCCCACATACATACATACATACAAGTCAAACTAAGAACCTCATTTTTTGAAAATGGCTAAAAATACAATTCTATAAAAAAATACAGGAATATTTCCATTCATTCGTCTCATACTTCAAAAGTTAAACACGGGTCAATAGCCGGTTCTAAATGTTAAATTAGACATTTAACATCGAATTTCCAACCCGCCCACACTGAGACCCCACCCTTAATGGATACTCTGATCACAGAAACACCGGACCCACCGTATTAGTGGTTGGCTTTTTGAAAGGTGTCCGTGATTGCTTTTTAATTATTTATCGGTTCATGTATGTTTTGTATGATGTTACAGACTGATTACTGGGCTTGTAATTGTTCGTTTATTACATACTAGCTTCTGCACGCGGCTTCGCTCGTTTCTGTAGGATAAAAAGTAGCCTATGTGTTTTTTTAGACCAGAATCTATCCCTGTTTCAAATTAGATCCTGATCCTTTTAGACGTTTTGTTGTGATTGAGTAACAAAAATATACACACAATACGCTCCAATTTTCGCATTTATGATAATAGTTTATAGAAGCCTCGTTGACTAGCCTCGTAGACTGCCTCGTTGGTCGAGTGGTCGCAAATGCGACTGCCGAACAAGGGGTCTCGGGTTCTATTCCCGGGTCGGGCAAAGTATTACTGGGATGTTTTCGGTTTTTCGAAAATTTCTCAGTAGTAGCACGGAGTCTGGAAATGTGCCTGGTATATGGCAATAGGCTCACCACCTATTACATGGGACTTATAACATAAATTGTGAAAAGTGGGTGTACACAGTGGCATTACTTACGTGCCATAATGTGCACCTCTGCCTACCCCTTCGGGGATTAAAGGCGTGACGATATGTATGTATGTATGTATGTATGTAGTTTATAGAAGTAAGATATTAAGATTTCACGAGCATTAAAAGGCTTACGGTAATTTAATGATGACGGAGAGCTGTGTAGTCGTTTGTTTCAAATGGGCATTCTATTTATACCGTAAGACTTGTTTCGGATTATTTATGTTATTGTCAGAAAAAATGTCTTTTGATGTCGGTAGTGTAAAATACATTCACACTCTCTCCTACTATTTCCGTGGGTGTCAAGGAGCCGGCTGAGGGACTACACATTAGACGCTTTCTCATAAGCCTAAGGGATACGGGGATCTCCATCATGTTACTAACTGTAGAATAGAACCAGTGGTAAACCCTCTTATGTAGATGAGCCTCCTAGTCCAGCACAGCTAAGCTATCCTGTAACTGAGAATACGAACCTTTCAGAGTGAGCTCAATCGTATGCTCGTCCGTCATTGGTCGAGATTATTCGCACAACCAATGACATTCCAGACCGCGATCGAGTTTTGTAAGTTACAGAACAGCAACAATTACTGAGCTGTTGCGGGATAATAAAGTTCAATGAACCACACTTTCGATCGAAGAAATTAAATTAAACTGTTTATCCACAACCCACACTTTAAAAGAAAAGAAGCTGTAACGATTTGCATTTAACGTTTAAATTTGATTAATGTACATTCGCTGTCATACAATTCCGTGTAGGCGGTATTATATTAATCCCAAAAATAGCTCATATTAAAAGAGGTTTCGTGCAAATAATCTTCTGAAAATAGGTTTTCAGAAAAGGTTAAATCCTACGTTCTATATAAAAATGTTGCGTCTATTTGTCCGTTCATTCACACGTAGGAGGGACTAGAGGGACTAAAGAAATATCCGTCTGCGGTAAAACCCGATTAGGAAAACAGATATTTGATCAAATCGACCAATTTCCTTTGTGGTTAGGGTTTTTAAATTCTTTGTTGCTAATTGGGGCTTTTGTGGGAACTAGGATTTGATTTTCTTTTATTTTATGTAGGTGGTAATTGATTGCGGATCATTAGGGTTGCCGGTTTAAACTTTTAAGTTCTTTTAAAGTTTGTATTATAAGTTTCGTCGGACATACTATTTTAATTATTATTATTAATACATACGAAGTAGTTGAGTTTCTCGTCATAGCCTGAATAAGCCGAAAAACATAGTAATGTAAGGTAAAAAATAAGTTTGTAATAGTTAGAGTGAATATGGTCTTATGCAGAATAAAATGTTTTATTTTAAGCACTAATGAACCGAAACTTATTAATCATCGTTTCTCATAATCCGTAATAAATTATGGCATGACAAAATTAGTACCTACCTATTTTTCACCATTCTGGTTGTTCGAACTTCTTAAATACGTACATTTTCTCACAAATGAAATGGGCAAACAAATCGATATTTAAGAATCGAACCAGTCAAGTGTTCGATTCTCAGATAGTTTTATTCATTTCAGTAGATTTCACGGGCGAGGGGATCGCAAATTGCGCCGCTCGCTCCCGGCGCGGCCCGTAATCGATTGTGCTGCCATCTGTTGGCAAAATAATGACTCCGTCTGGTATGCTTCTCCTTTATTTAGATGTGGTATATGGTAGAGTGTGGTATACTTTACTATCGAAATGCACCTAAAGGAAATATTAATCGAAAGTTTATACAATAAAAATTGATGTTACCGAGTTAATTTTATTCAATAATTACGCAAATTTACTTTAGTTTAAGCAGTAATATTTTAAAATGTTTAACTTAATATTTTAGAATAAATTTAGTAAAATATTTGAGCATCAGAAAGAAGTGTCTTACTCGAGCGCATCGAAAAATTCAAATTTCTTTTAAACCATAACACAATCATACTTCTTGTTGCTTCTATAACATTAAAACATGTAAAACGAA
This sequence comes from Spodoptera frugiperda, assembly GCF_023101765.2. Classification (NCBI taxonomy): domain Eukaryota; kingdom Metazoa; phylum Arthropoda; class Insecta; order Lepidoptera; family Noctuidae; genus Spodoptera; species Spodoptera frugiperda. Next base: position 3,408,990 of record NC_064226.1, on the reverse strand, counting down.
ATGTAGCAAATAAAACAACCATCTAAAATCTCAACATATACTAGGAAAGCATCGTGGAAGACCAAAAGCCGGTCATAATGAAACTATTTATCTCTCGAACGCACTGATCGCCGCATTCTCCCGCCCGCGATACAATGTGGAGTAATAGCTGATCACGCCATCACCTCAAATGTAACCCTTTTGTACCGGGGATTAGCGCACAGGGTGCAATTTCCTAATTCATTGTTTTCGCGGTTTGCCATAGAATTTGTAGAGATACTTCTTATTCAGTTTCATTGGAATTTAATGTTAGTATTTGGTGAAAACCAAATACTAACATTGCCTAATCTAGCCTAATCTGAAAAGATTAGGCTATAGAATTAATTATTGGTATGTTCAAATGTAGAGTAATAGCCAATCACGCTGACACCGCTAATGTTTCCCTTTTGTACCGGGGATTAAAAAATAGGTTACTATTTAGAAAATAGTGATAAAAAAATTCATTATTTTCATGGTTTACAATTGAATTGTAGTATTTGTTACAAAATTAATTTTAGTATTATAGTTAAATAGGCTATTCAATATGTTGGTTTGTTCAAATGTGGAGTAATACTCGTACTTAGCTTAGTCGATCACGCCAACACCTCAAATGTAACCCTTTTGTACCAGGGATTAGCTACAAGGACGCAATTGCGTAAATGAATATTATGCAACTACGTAAATGACCATTCAATTTGTTGCAACTTAATTTTAATATTTTGTGTCTGATTGTAGTAAATATTCTACTTGAAATTATTATAACATGTTAAGCGTGAGAGAGCCATGCTTCGGCGCAAATGGGCCGGCTCGACTGGAGTAATAACACAGCCTCATAGATCCTCCTCTTAATCTATAAAAAAATATTTTAAAGAGAATATTTATAAAATATTTTTTAACGTTTACAAAAGCTCTTTGTTAAAAGCATATTTAATCTTTTTGTTACACAAAATAAATCAGCCGTATAACGGCCGAGTACTATTCGCATTTGTTGAATATATTCATGTGTCAGTTGGGTATAAAACATATTTCTTGGAAGCTATCGGTTCAAAAGGCTTTTATGATAAATAGATAGCCCTAATCCAGCTATACTGAATTCAGATCCAGACATACGAAGGCTATAAATGTTGTTTATACAATTTGTCTACGATAAATAGAAAATTGAAGATGGTTTGTGATGGGTGATCGATATCAAGATATATTCGTCCTTTTTGAGATAAGGCTTTGTGGTGTGGTTAGTCTTTCTCATGCATTTTATCAGTATTGTCTATTCTTAAACATAATATAATGATCTCAAGTAACAGCTTACTTTAATAAGGCTATCAAATTAAAACCATGTTTTCTTTATTCCTTTCATTAGTAAGTAACACGGAAAAAAAAACAAAAAGTCTGTTAGTTACGCGCCCTATTATACAAAATTGTAATAAGTATGGTGCAGGAGGCTGACCTGTTCGATTATGGTTTTGGTGAAAAGTAATTGTAAACCGTATTTATGGTCTATTATAATGTTCATGAATGATTTTAATCGACCCTGGGGTTTTCTGGGCATTCTCCTTTGAAAATACAAAAAAAAAACTTAAATAATTCTTCGTGATTAGTTTTGAACTACAGGCATTACCTGTGTTTGCCACGATTAATTTGCACATGACTACTCAACCAAATAAACCAATCTTAGTCCAACTGTAGCTAAGTTTCTTAAAACTCAGCTAAGATACAAGAAGTTGAACCCTATACACTATACCATTTTATTCAGCACTCCTGTTTAGACACGAGTGCTCTGATACTGTTTACCTGAACAATCTTATTCTCAAAGAGCACTGCGACTAAACATGCAGCTTGCATAAAATCTCTTTTTAAACTGTTTGAAAGAAAAACTTTTAATAAAAGGTTTCTTCTTATAGTCACCTGATTGTTAGAATACATGAGAGGGAAGGGAAAACAATGCAAACGTTCTTATTTAATACTAGCTGATGCCCGCGACTTTGCTCGCGTGTGTTACGGAATTTGTGTCTAATAAAAGTAGACTAAGTTATTCCTTAGTACATGAGCTACCTGGCAATAATTATGTTCTGTCAAAATCAGTGCAGTGATTTTAGAGATAAACCGAAACAAAAAAAGTAAAAAATCAGTTTACGTGTATGCATATTTCATATAATGTGCGTAGTAAGTAAAAGGCAGTTATTTCAATAATACAAACAGACACTCCAATTTGATTTATTAGTCTAGACTAGACTATCTCATAGTTACTATACTAGCACAGTGAAAATTTGTTACATTGACCATACAACTCCCATGAACCCTGAGTTTGAAATTGCTGCCACAATTTGCCATAAAACGTCACATTTAATCCTAGCCTAGGACGAAATGGGCGCACAGCACTTTTCTATAGCCTTTAATTTCAAACTAACTGCCTTTTAGGTCAAATGGTCGTAAGAGCCGCTGTATAGCAACAGTCTGAAATTATATTATTAGGTTTATTTTTCAATGATTTTAAAATACTACTGAGTTTGAATTTGTACCCAGTTCGTGTTTAGCACTTGGGACTACGTTCCCTTTTTAGGGTTCCGCAGCCAAATGGCAAAAACGAAACCCTTATAGATTCGTCATGTCTGTCTGTCCGTCCGTCCGTAAGTCTTTTACTTTTAATCATCCTATGCCTTCTCAAGCCTTGTGTAAGGCAAGAGGGAGCATCAGACTCTTAATAACCAAAAAACATTCAGTTCCTACTCCTGCTCTTTGAATTCGTTCCTACTTTTCCTCTGCTTCCGGGGCTCCGGGCCCCGGTAAACCGACTAGCTAGTTCACAGCTCTGGGTCGGGCATCATGAGGTCATCAACCTCTGCATATCTCTTCACTATTTACAATAAGTATGCTAAATTTAAACTTTAGGTACTTATATTTCTACTCCTCTCAACTACTATACAAAATACAATTTTATTTTGTATTCAAGTACCTTCATAGGTACTTTTAGAAAATAAATTGTTAATGGCTTAATTTATTAAATAGTTCCTGTAATCACGTCAATTTATTTACCGGCTCAAATTGGCTGGCGAAGTCTGATAAATTCAGTTTAATTGAATCATAAATTGTGAATTAATGTTGTTTTAATCAAGCGAGATATAAAACTATTTACATAATAATAAGTATATTATGTTGGTATATGTAATACAACTTACTGTGTTATATTGTCTAATGCAATCGCAAGCTTATTGCTCAGATGACTTGTGACCACGTGCAACAAAGCAATCAGTATGAGTTCGCTTTACGATTAAAGTAATCGAAACGAGCCATGCCTGTTTTTCAGTTTGCACTTTTGTTTGTCTCCAACATATAATTACAGATAGAAGTCATCGCCTCCACAATTATGTACAAAACTAGCTCCTGCAAGTAGCTTTTAACGTTTCCGTGAGATAAAAAGTATCCTATCACCCAAATCAGCATACCCTGTCTGCATACCAAATTTCATCAAAATGCGTTTTGTAGTTTCAGCGCGATTGACGAACAAACATTAAACATTCAAACACATTAATAATATTAAGTGTGATATTAATCACCAATATCACAAAAAAACAATCCAAAATAAACAACCTTTAACCCAGTTTCAGTTTAAAGAAATCCCGTAGTAAACACAATACATCTTAATTTCAGTAGCAGGTCGGTGGGACCTAATTAAGTAATACCTTCTGTTCGGCCAGCCACGCTTTTACTTAATGACAATTTAATGCCAAGTGAAGCCTTAAACAGTTTACCTTACTGCTCTATATAGTGCTGTGGCTTACAATTGGGGAGATTTTGTTTTTTTTTTTTTTGTTATTAGTTACGTCGTTTGATGACTATAGAGTAGTTTAACTACCTCTAATTTTTCCGTGGGTGTCTTGAGAGTTGATTAAAAGACTACACATAATTTGAATCACATCACATCACATCAACAGCCTATAAGTGGCCACAGTTGACCAAAGGCTTCTTCTCACACGGAGAAGGTTTGAGCATTAATCACCACCCTTGCTGAATGCAGGTTGGCGATTTCAAACTTATAATAATAAATTATAAACCCAGATTTCCTCATGTTTTCCTGCACCGTTTGTCAGTGGTATCTAAATACTCTTAACATTCATCATTAGTGTGCTAATGCCTATATACAAATAAAAATTAAAACATTCATCAATTTATCTTTTACTTCACTAATTTGGACTTCAAAAACATAAATTTTAATACGGGGTCAAAGCAAAAAAGGTATACTGTATCCAAAAACTTTGACTTGTTAAAATTTTTTCGAGAAAAAAAAGAGGGTCTGTAATTTTTTCTTCTGATTATCACTAATTACTCAGGGGTGTCAGGCGTTTGTAAATTTTCGGTGAGGGGGCGTTACCTACGGTTCAATAACCTCAAATAGATCGACGTAATGACGGCCGTGACGATGATATTTTTTTAATATTTTTTTCGTTAGGTAGGTCTGTTTTGTTTCTGTTGCTAAGCTCTGTTTTGAAAAGATATTTGTGTAGATAGAATCGTTTGTATAAATAAAATACTTTTTACAAAAAAATAAACCGACTTCACTAAAAAAGTTAAAAATAACTTTAATTTCGGAAGTCGGTGTTTCTCGGTATTATTTGTTTGTTACACCGACTTCCGAAATTAAAGTTATTTTTAACTTTTTTAGTGAAGTCGGTTTATTTTTTTGTAAAAAGTATTTTATTTCTCACTTTTTAGGCAGTTGTCCCACCAACGGCGAGTGAACGACTAACTATCGGCTATTTTCTCGCTCAAGAAACGTACAATAGATATACTTTCCGTGTAAACAAAAGAGATGCATATACAAACAGTTGATCGCTGACTGTTCACACTGCCGGCGAGTGCTCGCTTCACTTGTTTGTTTTTGTTTTCACTCGTTTTCACTCGTTTCTAGTTCTAGCTCTACTCGTTACTCGTTCATCGTTGCCGGTGGGACAACTGCCTTAGTTGCGATACTCAGTATCGCAACTAAAAAAGTCGGTTAACATTCTCTATCTCAATGACTACTTTATTTATTTGTATTGTCACAGACATTTAATTAACTTTATTGTGTATTTCTATGTGAGTATGAAGTTCCATTGGCCATTTCTGGTCTTCTTCATCAGTTCCACCTCTTCAAAGGTTACTTTTTGAATGTAAATGCTTCAATTCTAGATGAATATACCAAAATCACTATATAGTTCCCTATAATATTTGAGGAGTTCCCTCGATTTCTCTAAGATCCCATCATCAGATCCTAACTTGGTGACAATGGGACCACCTCAGAACTATCTACTTTCGAACAAAAAAAGAATTTTGAAAATCCGTCGACAATTGACGGAGTATAACTTTATTGTGATTTCTATGTGAGTATGAAGTTCCATTGGCCATTTCTGGTCTTCTTCATCAGTTCCACCTCTTCAAAGGTTACTTTTTGAATGTAAATGCTTCAATTCTAGATGAATATACCAAAATCACTATATAGTTCCCTATAATATTTGAGGAGTTCCCTCGATTTCTCTAAGATCCCATCATCAGATCCTAACTTGGTGACAATGGGACCACCTCAGAACTATCTACTTTCGGACAAAAAAAGAATTTTGAAAATCCGTCGACAATTGACGGAGTATAACTTTATTGTGATTTCTATGTGAGTATGAAGTTCCATTGGCCATTTCTGGTTTTCTTCATCAGTTCCACCTCTTCAAAGGTTACTTTTTTGACTGTAAATGCTTCAATTCTAGATGAATATACCAAAACCACTATATAGTTCCCTATAATATTTGAGGAGTTCCCTCGATTTCTCTAAGATCCCATCATCAGATCTGAACTTGGTGACAATGGGACCACCTCAGAATTATCTACTTTCGGACAAAAAAGAATTTTGAAAATCCGTCGATAATTGACGGAGTATTCAATGAACAAACATACAAAAAAAAAAAAAAAACATACAAACAGCCGAACATAGTACCTCCTCCTTTTTGTGAAGTCGGTAAATATATTAAAAACATATTTTTATACAATGGCTGTAGTTTTTTGCAAAGTAATTATTGAGTTTGACAACACTTCCATAGCTTTGTAAAAATAAAGATTGAAAATGTATTCTTAATTTCTAAATAAAGAACGTAGTATTCTTTCAAACTTCTACTAACACGATAATTATATCCGATACCAATAACAAATGACAAAAACCATCTCTATATCTTTCCCTACCACACCTGAAAAGTAACAGAACCAACCATACCGAAACTCACAGCATACTTAAAAACTAACCGAAAAAAAAAACTAACAAAAGAAAATCCTTTAGCAAGAAACTAAACAGAACAATGATCGGAACAAACCTACAAACCGCTCACGATTCAAGACGAATGCAAACATAAATAAAAATGTTTATTCACTCCTCCTTCATCAACAAGCTTGCGATTCCTTATAAAAACCCGCCATTTTAAAATGCAAAGCCATCGTGAAATGCTTTCACGCAATATTTATAAAGAAAACGCCATTGAAAGTCACTTCAAACGTTTCTAGCGAACGTTTTATAGGTATTCGTACGATAAATATCGACGCTTTGTGCGCATGAAAGAAAATTTTACCACGCATTTGTGTTTGTTTGGTTGTTTGTCATTTTATTTTTATTGGTTCAAACATAATTCAAAGGTTTTGTTTGTTTAAATACATAGTATAGGATTTTGGTAATTTCATGCAAATTTTAATTTGAAAATTAGGAATTCGTAGGTATAGAACTGTGTCTTACATGAAACATAAATGTTATAACATACTAGCTGACCCGGCAAACTTCGTAGCGCATTTTTCTCGCCTTTTAAATTTTCCCTAGACTTCTACAAATAATTTAAGACCAAATCGTTTAGCCGTTCTCGAGTTGTACCAAGACTAATGAACAGCTATTGGTTTTTATATAATAGATTACCTATGTTCCCTACACTAAATACATAAATTCGAAAAATTGTTATACTATAAATTGCTAGGGTTCAGGTTCAAAATTTCCAAATTAAACGTATTTTTTGGTCAAGTCTATTCAATTATGAGACCATTTTTTATTACCCATTGTACCTTAATGTACCTAAAAATAAAAAAAAAAACTATTTTGCATAGTTTTGACTAAGTACTTTCTAACGATTACTTTGTCTTAATTGGATGTTTGGTTACAGATAGATAGACACTCTTATACATATATGTACATACACACCTTCCCAATATATCCCCGTGTCTCAAACCCTCAAGTCTACCATCAAACAGGGGCTCGATTGATGAATCACGAACTTCCCCCCTTAATAAACCACTCAGTAGGGCTGTCTATATTGTGTTTGTTTTGTCATTTGAAACTGAGACGACTTAATGCAGTTGCTACGGAAGATATTTGCTAGTGCCACCCCTAGGGTGCTGATGTGTATGTTAGCTACTGTTTTAAGTTGTAATAATAATAATTGTGATTATTACTGTGTGTGTAGTTAATAAATTATAATTACATGAGATCGTGTTTGTTTCAGAATAGAACAGAATATAGAATCAACATGGAGTCGCTCGGCTACAACGTAAATGAAAAACATAAATGTTTACAGATGGGAATTTTAATAATTCACTAATTTGAAATCGTAATAAGAATCTAAGAACTTCTTTTCTAAAAAAATTTGTTTTACGTTGCCCCACACTAGGATTGTCTCCTGTGTCGTGGGTGCGTTTACGTTTTTTTGTTTTAATAAATAAATGTTGTTGCAAATATACACGTTCACATGCACATGACACTCAGACCCGAAACAACAATTTGTGGATCACAAAAAGAGTTGCTCCGTCCGAGAATCAAAACCGCTACACGTTGCAGCAACCGTAAAGTCAACTATTAATACTAAACATGACCGCTTCACATTAGCATATACATAAACGTCACATTTAATTAAACTATTAAACAACCAAACCAACTAACTCTATTATGATAAAACGAAAAAAAACTTCATTAAAGCCGCCCGTCTACATGCTAATACTAAAAAGGTTATATTCCATGAAAAGTGGCGGGTTATAAGCCAGTGTTAGTGTTTAATTCACTTAGCCGACCCGCCTCTGGGGGGGATTGCAATAAAATTGCACCGGGGATTACCTCACAAAATACTGGAATGGAAAATGATATCTGCACCCATCCTGTATAAGCTGGTAATGCTCATTTGTTTTGAGAGTACTTCATTTTATTGATTAGTGATTAATGTGTTGCTTTTTTGGTTTTGAAGGAAATTTAGTTATGGAATAGTATAATTCATTTGAAAGTTACGAGAAAATGTTAGTATATTAGATTATTATAGTATGAATACTTTGAATAGTTAATATATTCGTCGTGTAGTCTTTGCTTCGGTGATATATTATTTTCAACCAAATATGATAAGAAGTACCTATATCACATCACCAAATATTTATTGATACACCAAATATTTACTCTAACGAGTTCAACAATCGGTTACAACAGGTCTGTCTAATTTATGGATGCTTCAATTCACTACACTGAAATCGAGTACCTATTTAAGTGACGCATAACACTGAACCTTTATTAAAAGTTATTTTTAGTTAAGATCACGTCACCATTAAGATCCACGTTCGTTTCCTAACTGACCAGACTCAACAAACCATAAACTAGCACTCATACAGTTTTAAGACCTCTACGACTTGCGAGAGACATATCAAGTTAAAACTATATCGCAAAGTGACTATCTGAAACCAAACTGTTGTGGACTGACGATAATGATATTTACTCAGACTATATCCTTTATAACAAAATAGGACATATCGAGTATACCATCCAAACAAAATTGATTTATAACCCACTCAAGATAAAGTCGAAGTTTCAATGACTTATAACAAGGATAGCCAAGCCAGTCTAGGTCATTCTTGCAGCACTTTCAAGTTGCTTGGAAAGAGGGCGCTGCAATCTACTCGTGCTTGTTAGAAATTCATTTTGACGACTGAAGTTTGTTTAGAGAAATAAATAAAAGTTTAATACTTTAGATTGGCGTTGAAATGTAAGATGGGCGGGCTTTTAGCGAGACATTGTCACAGTAGTAAAGTGTCCGTGTGGATTTGTTACTGTATTAATTCTTATGAAGTTTTTTGTTTTAATAAATAAATGCTGTTGGCAGATACTTGGTACTTAAGTTTGTTGCAAGTCAGTTTTAATGTTGTGCTGCGCCAAAGTTTGCTTTCGCATTTTATATTAAATTTTAAGAATAAATTAGATTGTTTTTTTTTAATAGAGCATAAGTTGATTTATTCTTACGTTAATAAGAAAGGGAGTTAGTTGTCATGCTTTTATATGGTACCTAATTGATTCAATTCGAATAAAATTTGATGCTAAAATACATAATATGAATAACGATAGATGGGTAGTTTGCCGCCCGACCAGAACTGGACCTCTGCGTAAGGCGCGTAGCATGCCTCAAACAGCCATCAGACCACCACAGATGAGGCCTGGATGACTAATGCGTGATCTGGAGCTGCGGATTACTTAGCAGGCTACCAGAACTCCAGTTCGAAAAGCAGGAGTAGGAACGCGTTGGTTTTTAGTCTAACACTCATTATCGCCTAAACTAAGTCAGAAGAAGTCATTGGATGACTTTTCCCCCTCAAAAGAAACATGTATCCAAAAATACCATTCCATTCTCCTAACAAAAATCCACTAGTACCACTACATTCCTATCCCCTTATAAGTATTATTTATTTAAAATGCTAACAGTGGCCGGTACGGCACATCAACCGGCTATTATCCCGTCAAGAACCGGAACTGACGTTTGTGACGACGGCTAACGACTTCCGCCCGACACAATGACGCTTACAACTGGTAGTTTAAGGTTCCGTTCAAATTATACAGGAATTAATGGACGGCGAACTATGTTTTTCTTGTTAGTATTTGTTTTCATTTGAAGTAAGGTGTTAGGTATTGGTATTGAAAATGTTTAGGTATTATGGCTAATGAATAGGACTTAAAATTTGAAGCTGCGGACTATCTAACGGGTACTGGTACGGTACTGGGGCTCCGGCTTGTAGGGCAGGAGTAGGAACGGGCTGGTTTTGAATCAGTAAGAGTCTGACACTCCCTTTCGCCTCGCCTAAGGCGGGAGAAATCATTGGATGATTCACCCCCTTAAAAAAGGACTAAAAATTTGGGCTGCCTGATTTCATGTAGGAAATTGTATATTTTGTAAGATCATAGTAGTTTTCTAATCGATCCTAATTCATTGCTAAGAACTGTCACGCTCCTAAATGATGAAAATTTAATACTAAATACAATTAGCCATTTCACTAATGTAAAAAAAATTACCCACTTAAAAACATCATATTTATAGATATTCGAATTATATACACAAAAACTTAAACCACATTAAACTTAAATCACTTTTTCATTCGTCTCAAACTCTTCCTATCATAAGGGTAGGAACACACATGCCGCAGTTTCTTAAACATTTTTCTTTTAACGTATGCTAATGTTGGGATAAGCGGTACTGGCTGGCAACTTTGTTGTTATCGGAACTATCTCATGTGTAACATCCCTAAGGATTTGTTTTGGTAATACGAAAAAAATTGGAAGGAAAGATGATGTATTGGTGCGGCGAATTGATTTTTGTTGAGCCCGTTTTTTCTTTTGTTTTTCCTTTTGGTAGCTATCATTAAATGAATGTATGTTGTGTGTTCTGTATCTTATAAAGCAGGGGTTTCCAAGCTTTTCCTGGTAAAGGACCATTTTTATAATTCTTGTTAAGTCAAGAAAAACTATTAGTGTTACTTTTTTCCTATCGTCCCACACTCGGATTTTCTAATGAACTCAAAAAAATAGTGAGTTTTGGGTTGTTAAAATCAGTTGCTTTTAACAACTTTTAATTATTTTTATACAATAATCATCATGAGTAGCTGTACGTTGTTATAGTATTAACACAAAACAGTATTTAAATATTGTTCTAGACGGTACAAAAACTGTTCCACATAGCAAAAACTAATATTTTTCCTCTCAGTTTACCGGCGGTACCTGAACAAAATGCCAGGTGTTTATCATTAAAATATTTCAGCTGCAACGCTCTAGTGGTTCAGTTCGCATGAACGACTACAGACCGACATGCCGAAGATTTTATATCGCCAAGTACTTTCAACGTAGCTAATAAAATTATTTGCCTAGTATTCGAACTTCGTGCATTTTTTGTGAAACATATTTTTCCGTGAGGTTTGTATTTTTATCAATGTTATTTGTAGTTTATGTTTTCTTTTAATTAGTCAGAAATATAACGCCTGAGCATGACGTAACATTTTTTTTTAACATTGCCTCACTAGGATTTTCTCCTGTATCGCGGGTGCGTGTACAAACATACAAGTTCACGTGCACATAACACTCATGCCCAAAACAACAATTTGCATGACAGCCCAGCTATAACACCAACCGTGCAGTCACCATTACAAAATAAAACGTCACATCTTTTAATCTGCAAATGGGTAAGTATATAGAGTGTCTACTTAAACAATGTAGGGAACGAGTAATAAGGATTATGGTAGGCACCATTTAGGGTTCTGAGACATTTTTCCGCATTACATCAAAAACTGTTATAAAGTCTCAAGTCCGAAGTTTTAGCAGCATCTACGTCCCGACAGTACAATTTTATTATGCGGTCTCTCTTTTTAACGTAATATCGAGTATTTCAAGTTGGTGGTTTCCTTTTGAAATTTTTTCAAGTGTGAAATTCCCTTTCATTTCATTTACTTTCGACTTAATGAAATTTTCGATACAGATCGTTTCAAGGGGACCAATAAGTACTGGTTATTATTAAAAAAAGTATTAAATATGATAATTTATTCAATTAATATTTTCAAATTATACCTATATTTCGATTAATGAATGGAAATTGTGAATGGACATTTAAAATCTTCATAATTATTGAGATTTCCAATAAATTCTTTGGAAAATAAATGCAGCCTATATTATTTCACTATTAATGTAAGTAGGTATATAGGTATTATTTTACGTTACTAGCGAGAATATGAAATCTATAAATAAATATGTTTATTGAATTCAAAGAGGTATTTACAATCAAAAATTTACAGAACACACAAAGTAATACATGGAGTTGTATTGTGTGTGTGTGTGTATAAATGTAGTAAGAATATGGCATTTTAACACAAAAATGTATAACAGTTGTCGTTGAAGCAAGCAAAGGCCAATAACAATTCAATCCTCTCAACAAAACCAACCCAGCTTATAATACGAATAATAAAACAAGCGAAAAATAAAAGAAATCATTTGATTTCCTTTTCGCCTGCATCCCAAGCTATTGAGTATCAACTTGCCTAAAGCTAGATTCATTTATTAAAAGCGGGGGTGACCAACGCTCCTAGCACCCCTACGTACCAATCTTGACAATGTCCTCGGGCAATCGATCTCCTTTGTAGATTGGAATGGTAAACAAAGATATTGGCAAATTTTGACATTTCTGTCTCTCCCATTATGAACTACCTTCCTGTACTTTTATGTTGCGGATATTGAGACATTTTTTTGAACTTTGTAGAAATATTGTAATCGAAAATTTTGAGTAAATAGCTGCTTTTTCTTTTGAAGTCTTTTTGAGAAAAAGTATGTAATATTTTGAGTGTTGTCAATCGGCTTACATTAGAAGCCTTTTACTAGTCTCAGGGTAGATAGACACTGAAGTATTTATCTTATACTTACTTATCATAAAAAGCTGAAGAGCTTGTTAATTTGTTTTAACGCGCTAATCTCTGGAATTAATGGTTTTATTTGAAACATTATACTTGTCTTGGATTGTCTATTTATAGAAGAAACTTACCTATTTATAGAAGGCCGAACAGAGCAGGTGAAACCGCACAGAAGTAGCTAATTTCATAATATATTAAACAAGTTTACCAGACATAAATCGTTAACAGTAGCACAAGTCAGGTAGAAAATCAGTGTTTTGGCATGATCAAATCAGGATTCATCAACCATGTTGTATTTAGGAAATCTTAATTCCCAAAATACACGTTACAAGGAAAACAATACGTTTCAAATTACGATGTACTACATCCAATTATGTTAGCTACAAATAAGGAGGTGGAATGAGGGGCAATCCCAGGACTAAACTCCGGAACCAATTTCAGGCTCATCCGTGTTTGTCAAAGTGCTTCCTTGGCGGCTACCACGGATTTACGATGTAAATAAGTTTTTGTTAAATTAGATATAAGGTGGTTTTTTGTAAAGCAGTTAAGCTGTTGTTGTGGATGAATTTTGTTGTTGTGCGCTTTGAGTGCTGGGTAAAAGAGTAAAAATTGTTCTGTTTATTTTTTTTGTGTAAGAAGATTCAAAGAAAATGTAATGGTTTAAAAAATATTTAGAATAAAATTGTGAATTAAAATGTTGTATTTTTGTAATCAATTAACAATTATTTAATGTAACATCTTACATTCACACAATTTTAATACCCATCAACCACTTTTATAACTATTATTTTTAATATGTATACGAATAAAATACTCATTCTGAAAGTAAGAAACAAAATTAACTACTCTACAATTTTAATAACTCCAATCTTCACAAATACCGATTCCACCGATTCAACCGACTCCAACCGATTTTGAATCGAGCGCAAACAATCGAGAACGCATGGTAATCGCTTCGCAACTAAGGTACGGGAAGTGAGCACCCAACGCGAAGCTCTTTGAAACTAAAAACCGGAAATTGCGTCGTGGCGCGTTGTCTTCCCTCAACGCCTAGACGCTGAACATCTTCATTAGCGGCATAAATTAAAACGTTTTCCGAGTAATGACGTCATCGTGTCTTTAAGGTTATTGCTTGGTAAATGTCACTATGATGGTGTAGTGTGTGTATATTTTTTTGCGCCGCTGAAAAAAAAATATGCTGCAAATTCAAGTAATATTATAAATATGAAATTATTATGCCTATGTACTCTTTCACGCAAAATTTACTCATTACACATTTTACATTTGACTGCATTTGACTACACGATTGACGCGGTGACAGGGGTTCGATTACCCATTGACACCCAGACTCCATCACGGATGGAGTCTGGGTGTGAAGTATATTTGAACTTGTATGTTTGTAAACGCAACCACGATATAGGAGAAAATTGTAGTATGGGGTAACGTTTATTTAAAAAAATATATTAGATCTTAGTATGCCGTGTGCATATTTTTAATCCGCGAAATTCCAAAAATGGTAAGCAACTTCTTTAATTTTTCTAGCCTCATTATTACTTGTAAAAACTTTGAGTTAGAGGAGAGTCCATTACTACTTATTATTACCATTATGAAAATTTCTTGCAAATACCAGCGTAACGAAAAAACCCATTATCCATACACCAAACATTAAATTACCAAAAAATAACATTTGAAAACTAGCACTTACACCAATTAACATACGTTGGGAACAAAAATGAATGAAAAATGAGAAGAAAAACTCAGTACCAACGCTTCAACAATTTTTGCAAGCAAAGTGCAATATTCGAGCTATTCTTAAAACAAACACTGCGCGGAATGGAATTAAAATTTCCATCAGAATTGTTTGTGTAGGCTAGGCAGGAGACGGAGGGTACTGTGACGTCATAGCGGCGGTTCATCATTGTTCAAGGTGGTAACTGGAAGATTTGCGTGCTAAGTATAATAGGGATGATGACGGGGTATGAAAATTAAAAATCTATTTAGTCCGTATGATGACGGGGTATGAAAATTAAGAATTGTATTTAGTCCGTCAGTTAGGTGTTGAAAAATATTAGACACGTATTTTTTTTATTTTGTCATGTAAGATAATAATACTTAAATAAAACGAATCAAAGTTAAAGTCTGGGAGCAAACACGTCATTTGTACGTATAAAACGTACCTAGAAGTAAAGTCACGAGACACAAATCAACATATATCTTCGAAAGTGTTTGTTTCCGTAAGAAAATAAAAATACGTGTCTATGTTTTAAAATAATCTAGAAGACGGAGATTAAAATTTCTATTGAATGGTTCTGATATTTTAGCCCCATATGAAAGTATCATGCCGCAATGTGCACCTCTGCCTAACCCTTTGGGGATAAAAGAAGTGACGTTGTGTGTGTGTATAAAAGTATCATAAGGACCTCACAACAGGTCAATAAACTCCATCAATAGAGCAATTACGACTCGTATCTAAAACGTACAAATAAAAACTTGATCATTCGTATTCGAAATTCCTTAATTCCAACATCATATCAGTTTGCTATCTTTTCAAGGAAAACCGTTTTATCAAACGAGGGTAATTGGCTAATTTATCGAAAGGTTAGCCCAACCTACTTCCTGACACGCCATATTTGACCAAAAGGTTGGTGTTGGCCACAAACATTTGTAACGAAACAAATTGTCAGTTCCAAGGAGAAAAACTAAATAGTCCAAGACTCGTCAAAGTTTTAATGAAATTAGTTCTAAAGTTAGAAAATAGTACAGTTCTATAACTTGCAATGAGACCACCCCCTAAGTTGGCGTCAGTAAACTACTGTTCATAAGGATGAATTTTGCATTTCCTTGGTTCAGCATTCTCATCTGCAAAGTTGTCTGCGAGAAAAAATGTGTCGAGCAATTCTGAGCTTAGTGTTTAGTTGTGAGACAAATGTTTTACGTGAAACTATGAGAC
Source organism: Spodoptera frugiperda (assembly GCF_023101765.2). NCBI lineage: Eukaryota > Metazoa > Arthropoda > Insecta > Lepidoptera > Noctuidae > Spodoptera > Spodoptera frugiperda. The sequence continues at coordinate 3,393,341 of NC_064226.1, read as the reverse complement.
TTTTAGCACTTTTAATTTTGAAAAGCATGTCTGTGTGTTTTATGCTGTGACTGGAGGAATAATAAAAACGAATTATTATTGTTTACGCAAAGTGAATGTCGTGTCAGGACAATGTACCATGAGTGTTTGTTTAGTTACTTATTTTTTTAAAGAGTTTTTTCCATGAGATTGTAAAAATGAAAAGTTGTTTTATTTTATGTTAAAATGATGTCATGCATTTCATTGTAAAAATAAGAATGAATTATTAATCCAATACAAATAAAAGTAAAAGACAATAATCACTACAACAACACAATCGAATTTAATCCTTAAAGAAAACCGATCCGGTTATAATTAAACAAATAATACGTTGTACAAAAGCTTGCCAAATTAACAGAATACAGAATCGCAGGGAATTGCCGCAAAGAGATAATCGTGCAGTCACAACGCAATCTGAAACATCGCAATTTGCGTAAACAGGCTCCTCTCGCTGCGTCCAACATTACCCCATTAAATTGTTAGGTTTGGACCAAAATATTACGGCACGTCGTTGTAGTGTTCACTTATCTGAGATTTTATTTTCATTTGTGTTGAGTTTTGTTTGGACTTTTACTATAAGGTTGATTAACATATACGACTTATTCATGTGAACGAGTATTGTAAAGTATTAGTGGGCTTTTTTCGATAGTAGCACGGAGTCTGGAAATGTGCCCAGTATATGGCTATACCCGCCCCTATTACATGGGACTCATATAACATAAGTGGTGAAATGTGGGTGTTACATTGTACACCTCTGCCTACTTCTTTGATAAAAGACATGACGTTGACGTTGACTCATGTGAACAGGAATGGCAATGGAGAGAAGATCTACTAGATACCTCTTAGACTGATAGATATATCTGACAATACCATAGTTAGACTTGAAGACTAACACTTAAAAATAAACAAGGTCATAAAACGAGTTATAAAGCTTACAGATTAGCTTAAAATTATTTAATTTAACCCACACAAAACACTATAAACTAATTCTTATCGTTCAAGAATCTCATTACCTCAGTACCCAGCGAAAGAAAGAAAAAATACATTTAACAAAAAACCTTGAATCAACGGAATAAAAACTACATTAGCATACATTATGTTGAGAACTGTTTGCGAGAACAGTGAAGTCTCTGAAGAAATTTCCTTTTCTTTTAAAACTGCGTTTAAAATGTTAAAAAACGCAAAGACGGCGAACACAGAGCGGAACTAATGTTTCAGAAATGTTACTTATACATATATTACGTTCTGTTTCAAGGTTTTGAATAAAAGAATATGTTTGTCGAGATCCTTCAATAATACATTTAATAAAATGATAATTTCAATGAAATAACATACTACATCAACAGCCTATAAGTGGCCACTGCTGACCAAAGGCCTCTTCTCACACAGAGAAGGTTTAAGCATTAATCACCACGCGGGAGGTCTTGAACCAACATATTAAAGTCACCACTATATTTAATGAAATAAACTTAAGTCAAAACTCATACCGTACTTCTAACTCTAGTAATTAGTATCGTGATAGTCCTGGACTACACCATAGGCCTCCTCCACTTTAAAAAGTGTTGACCTAAATTTCCAAAATTCAAATCTCTATGCAAAGCGATCGTAGTGTGAAAAGTTCAAGTTTATCTACCAAAGATTGCTTCTTCCTTATACATATAGTTCTTATGATGCTCGTTGGACATGGGACACTTTCTTTAATTTCAATTAACATGCAAGCATGCTCAATGTACTACTGCTGACCTATAAACACTAAACCAACACCATATAACAATTATATCGATTAAGCCCTTAGGTACTCACATTATTAGAATTCCAATAAACGTTCCATCGGAATTCAACGAACATGAATATTACGTTTACACAGTGCTAATATAGAATGTAATCGATATCATATACTTCCGAATAATGAAATGTAATCGAGCATCGATACGGCTTCAGTATTGATGTTGCGTTTCATCGAAATCGGTGGTAGTGTTGACTCTATTTTGTGTTAATATTGTCAAAAGCATACATAATAGGCATGTAATGACATGGTTCTATACATTTTCATGTATATTATGTATATCTACACTAACAACTGACATGAAGCGTTACACAATGTAAGTTTGTGTTTGTAGAGTCAGTATATTTTATAGGGCTAAAAAAATATGATGCACGTGGTGTAAACCAATTCTAATAAGTAAATAAGTTACAACGCGTACTCATTAATAATTAATACGCATGTTATGATATCAGACGAAACTTACCTATAACATTAACAATATATGCTGGACACATTGGATTATCATGGGTTGTACAGGCCTCATAAAAGTGATTTTACAGAAGAGATGTGCTATATAACTTAGGTAATTCAGCCTCCGGTAACTTCACTCACGCAACGAAACCCAACGCAAGCGTTGTTTCAAGTCGGTTATCTGTCGAGCCGGCTCATTCACTATTTAGACATAGCTCTTGATACATACAGTAATTACCAAACCCCTGCTTAAAAGTCAAGAAAACCAAGAAGCAAAGCTATATAAGACAACATAAACGATGATCATATTCCACAGTAAACATAAATGAAAGAGCCAGGGAATAATAAAATAGCTTTTGTTTTCTTAATGTTAGCAAACTTTCAACAGGATTTGTTTGAGCGGCGTCTGCGAATTGTTATTAAAATTCGTACTCACGGACTTGAAGTTTTTGTGTTAAAAGGATTGGATAGAAAACGTTGGGTCCGCACTCGTTTTGTAGTCTCGCTGTTAGAGCATATTAATAAGGAAATGGAAACGTGGTTTGTAGAGGGATAGTGTGTATAAATTCAGAGTTAAATTACTTGTTTTTGTGGTACCATTATTATTTCTCACTTTAAACTACTTCCTAGCAACAAGTATCAGTTGTACTATCTTTTTTTTTTCAAGTGGAAAACTTCAAGACGCACGTAGCTTTTTGGGGAAAAGCTAGGGAGTGTGGGATTAATACCTCACTTAAACCTCCCGGTGGCCACCATCTACACCTAAAGAAGGCATCAGATCCATTTAGTAGACTAACCCCGGAGCCCCCATGGCGCAACGCCTGTTTGGCACTTCCCCAGTTGTACTAACTTCAGATACAGTTCAGATAAAACCGTTAATCACAACTACTTTAAGTACCTAAATAAGGTATATTTTGACGTTTTTAATTACTTGATCAATGTTCTCCAGGTACTTTATAAATATGTTGTAAATTATGGCAAACACAGACTTCAGTTAGAACGATATTTATGCCGATATTTAAACGACTAAACCAACATAATGCATAACAATATTCCAAAATATATACAAGCATAAAAAATATGACAATTCAAGGTCGTACTCACCCAGAAAATAGCTTCATATCACACCGTCACATGTAACAATTTATTATACGAAAACGTTTCGTACATTTGCGATGACATTCAAAGATAGGACGTATGTCTTAGGGGAAAAAGTGACCTTCGTTTAGGCACAAAATGGCCGCCAAATGGTACTTTCTAGAATGCAGATTGTGTGAGCAAAGAGCAGAGTGGGTCACGTCCAAGTTTTATTAGTTCCTTGCCTTGAAATCTTAAAAGTTTCTCCCATATTTTAATGTAGGTCTTACTAATTAGTTCGTTGAGTTGAAGTTTGAAGTGTGTAGATGTGATGAAGAGTAGTTATGGTTGTAATATAATATTTGTTCGGAGGTTAGGTTTTTAAGTGGTGTTGTAGTTTCAAGGTCAAATTGTTGTAGTGCATTTTTGTTTAACTTTAATGTTTTATAAACAATATATGGTTTGATGTAATTAGGTTAATGAAATAGGATTTTTCTTAGTATAGGGGATATGTATGTTAGAAAAAACCTACATTTGTTTGCGAAAGTATCTGACAGACACAACTATCAAACTAGACATAAGGATAGATTAAGTCAACCATTTTTTAGATTGTCAAAAATAAGTAAGTCATTTATGGGATTCTGTGTTAAATGTTATAATAAAGTTCCAATGGAAATACAGAATCTGAATGAATCAAAATTTAAACTATGTATTAAAAAAACGTTATGTAGACAAGCATACTATAAAGTAAATGATTATATAGAAGATAAAAATGCTTGGAGGCAAGCTGGTCCGGCTCCACAGGATAACGAAAAAAATGTAGTAATATAACCAAGTTATTTCGATGTGTTCTGTACTTTATACAATTATTGTAAATGTGAGAGCCCTTATTAACTGAAATCAAATTAGACTAGTAGAATGCATTTATGTCAGCTTGGAGTTGTCATGCTCACTCAAAAGTCTCATTGGCGGTGGCACGGGCATTGGATCGCTCGATTCCCTGCAACATGGTTGAGTTGGGCGGTGCTGGTGTACGTGTCATGTTCGTGAACGGGCGCTGTCAACTGGGACTGGTCAGCTTCGGACTGCATTAATTTTTATTGTCCTCTAGGTTATTTTCTTTTTCTGTCGCTTTGACTGTATATTAGTTTTACATTGTTCTCACATAGCTGAAGTAATCGAAACAATGTAACCAAGAATTGTATTGTGAATCTGATTGAAAAAGTTTCTTGCTCGTTCTTCTCCATAGGAATCTACACTTTGGAACGAGCAAATAGCTTCACTAGAGGACTGACCGACAGACAGACGTTATTAATATTATTACATTTGCTTTGACGTTCAAAAGTGCCTTCCTGGTCTATTTGAAATAAATGATTTTGATTTTGATTTTGGGAAAAATCCTATTTCATTAACCTAACCTACCTCCCGCCTTGGGCGAGGCGAGAGGCAGTGTCAGACTCTTACTGACTAAAAACAATCCGTTCATACTCCTGCTTTTCAAACTGGAGGCCGGAGCCCCGATAACCCGCTAGGCAGTCCACAGCTCCGGTTCGGTAATGAAGGATGATGATGACACGCTTAAGAGACGTCTTATGGAGAAAAAAACGCAACGAATAACAGTATCAATGTCAAAATCTAACAGACAGACCTAAATTTTACGCAAACATCAATCAACCAGACCATTTACGATACACATTATTAAACATCTACATACCACAAACTTTACCAACCATTGCAATACAAAGCATTGACCCTAATCACTAACATCTTTAGCTAGCACACAACTGTATCCCTTATCTCAGTTCATAATTACTTGCACTATCTTACACACACGAATCTGGCCGTCAAGCGAAAACTTGGCAGCTTCTAACCGAATCTTGGCACATTGTCAAGGATACTAGTACCTAGTAATTTGAACCGAATTGAAATGTAAATGTAATTAGATGCAAATGTATTCAATTAATTGGTCGGTGCGGCCGGCCATTGGTTCGACTTCAATCAATTTAGAGCAACTGATGTGTTTCTGTCTCGTGTATTGGGTTCCGGGTCTAGTCTTGGTTTGGGATTTGGAGTTACTTTATGAAATGAAGTTGTATTAGTAGAGGGAAGTGATATTTAAAAGACCATGCTTTTATATAAATACGAGGTGGTGCCGTAAAATTCGTGCTGTCTTAAACAATTTCTCACGTTTTCGCCCTTTCCTACATACAAAAATAATTCAGCTGTTCTTGAATTATAGTGAGACTAACGGATAGCAATTGTTTTATACAGGGTGTCCCTGAAATCGACGTCCAACGGGCACTAGATGATCAGCAAGGTTCCAACTGTTATCAGAAAAATATAAAAAAATTCTAAGTCCTACAGTTTTTAAATTACAGTGACTTATGTGTTATCCACGAAAAAGTACCTACACCCTGTGCCAGTCTTTTGACTCTTGTTGCTACAAATCGTCGTCGTCTTTTCGTCTGCAATCTTCCTTACATTATCCTGAATAGTGCTCCAGTAATATGGAATCATAAATTCTTAGCCAACTGCTTTAGATTGGAAAACATTGTTAGTTTTAGAGGAACCAAATACTCTGAATAAAATTTTCACCTTACTTTAAGTGACTGTACTGAATAAATTATGTATGGCGCTAGTAGTGGCAAATTTCACCAAAGTTGGCGCATTTAATAAGGATTCTAAAATGGTACAACACTTTGCACATTATTTCTTAAATTCGACACAAAAAAAAAATTTTCAACGAAACTCCGTTCGATGAATTTATTTGAACTTACTAAAAATTCTTCTAGTGTACTCAAATCATACGTTATAACCTCGTATGCACTAGACAACACTTTGCACGCGATTTGTTATCATCATGTTGATAATCAGCGAGGATCTCTTGTCAAACAATATTGTCTGTCTACTCATGATTTCGCTTGCAGCTTTCGTTGGCAATATTACTAGACTTACTAGAGGAACTGATGTTGTGTATCATGTTTCACTAAATAATATTGAATGATTGCAATATGATGTTCATAGTGCATCAAACACATTATCAAATGTGTAGTAAAATCAAAAGGAACGGACGCGGCAGATTCATGTACACAGCATATCGACGCGGTAGTGGTATGGTGTATATGAGCCCTTACGCACAATTACTCGTCATATCCCAATAAAAAAAAAAGAAATGGGTGAATCCTCCGATTAAATTACGTGTTTATGCCTTGTGATCAAATGCGGGATGAAGCATCAAATATTCTCTAGTTTGTCGAGAAAGAGTTATTTGCACCGTTGCAAGGAATTGCAGGTAAAGCAAAAAATAATTTAAAAAAGAAATAATCAAATCAACGCAAAAAAGCCAGTGCTCAGCTAAAATGCCGAAGCCCGGGTACGATGGCTCGAGATGCGCAACACCAGTTCTTCTAGCGATAATATTGCCGACGAATGCTGCAAGCGAAATCACGGGTAAACAGACAATGTTGTTTGACAAGAGATCCTCGCTGATTTTCAACATGATGATAACAAATAGCGTGCAAAGTACTGTCTTGTGCATACGAGGTTATAAAATATGATTTGAATACACTAGAAGAATTTTTAGTAAGTTCAAATAAATTCATCGAAACGGAGTTTCGTTGAAAAATCTTTTTTTGTGTCGAATTTAAGAAATAATGTGCAAAGTGCTATACCATTTTAGAATCCTTATTAAATGCGCCAACTTTGGTGAAATTTGCCACTACTAGCGCCATACATAATTTATTCAGTACAGTCACTTAAAGTAAGGTGAAAATTTTATTCAGAGTATTTGGTTCCTCTAAAACTAACAATGTTTTCCAATCTAAAGCAGTTGGCTAAGAATTTATGATTCCATATTACTGGAGCACTATTCAGGATAATGTAAGGAAGACTGCAGACGAAAAAATAAAGATTTGTAGCAACAAGAGTCAAAAGACTGGCACAGGGTGTACTTTTTCGTGGATAACACATAAGTCACTGTAATTTAAAAACTGTACGACTTAGAATTTTTTTTATATTTTTCTGATAACATTTGGAACCTTGCCGATCATCTGGTGCCTGTTGGACGTCGACTTCAGGGACACCCTGTATATATAAAGATAAGATAAGAGAGAAAAGAAATGAACTTGTTTATATCTGAAAAGGTGCGAAAACAGATAGAAAGTAGCAACTAATATAATAGTCGAGTAGAATAAGATGAAAATTTAGTTAAAGAGGTTTAGTCAAAAAACTAAATCTCTTTCACAACACTTTACCAAACTCATACATCTAGTCCCAAAAACGACACCAGCGCCATCCGCCACGAGATAACACAGGAAAAAATATTTAAATCATAGCTATAACTCTACCCCTTCATACAGCAATATTATTATCATGTAGACACAATTTGCTGAAACTGAAAGAGCGGGTATATGCTGTTTCAGCACTTTTCATGCAAATTTCAAGAGTCAACAGGGGGAAATTGATTGATGTCGCAAACAAACTCGTCATTGAATAACCATAGACTATAGTGTAGTCAGTGAGCCGGGGAGTAGTTTATGAAGTTGTAAATAACGTGATAAGGTGTAAATACTTTTTTAAAAAGCCAGAGATTTATTTTTGGATACGAAATACAGATTTGGTACGGGATTTTTATCGGTTTTATAATAATTGTTTGAGTTTATAATGTATATAGTCTCTATTGTGGGTCCCAATTGTCAACTATTTTGCAAATCAAAAGTCAAAATAATTTATTCCAATTAGGGCTAATTTTTCCAACACCAGATAATTATATCGGTTGACAGTTTTTCCATTCGAATTATCTGTTGTTTGAAAAGTCCTTAACGTAGAAAAAGGCACTTATAGACGTCAAATAAAATATTTCATTAATAATCATTTTCATATTGACCTATTAATTATTTTGCTTCCCAATTGTCATTGATTGAAATTCAATTAGTTTCTTAATCCTAATATACAGAGTGTTCTTCCTATTGTCTTTACCTATTGTCTTAATTATGTTTGTAGCTTCAAAGCAATTTCATATAGGTAGGTAGGAAGGTGGTAATGAGTTTTCTAGTTCCAAGATACTTCTTAGTTACTCAAATCCACAACTCAATTAAACTTTAAACGTTCTTAACGGAACACCTTAGTTGATAGTTTTCCTCGAAGATTCTATAACCAAGTTTCAACCTTAAAGTTTCGAATTGAGAGTTCAAAATTGTATAAGATTTCATGGTTTAGTTAGAGATTATTTTTATTCGTACGGCCAATAAAATTGTATAAAGAGCGAAGTGTTTGTTGACTCGTGAATTTGAAATCGGATATTAGAACTTCTGAATTAAATTTAGACGTTCCTTCTTTGTTTATTTGATATTTTTGCTAGATTTCTCTATTTATTAGAGTGAAATACGATGTTTTTAATTTGAAAGGAAAGTAATTTAGTTCCCACTTACTTTGTTTTTGATTTTGCTTATTATAAAATTAATGCTTGGAGTGTTTGTTTAAAATGTTTAGTGTTTGTTTTTTATATCAAATTAATTACGATTTTCTACAATATTTATAATGTTGTATGGTATCCCTAGTGTTGTATTAAAACTGATAGCTTGTCTAACTGGATTTCTTTTATGTCACTAGTGAGTTTACAAACATACAATTTCACATGCACATGACATCCAGACCCGAAATAACAATTTGAGGATGACACAACGAGTTGCTCCGTGCGGGAATCGAATCCGCTGAATGTTGAGCAGTCATTGAAACACAAGATGTGGGTGAATGATAAGTAAAAATAGTGTCATTTAAATTGGGAAATATTTAACACAACATTACATGGCATCTTTTTCTGAATAGGTCCATTGTCACTATTTATTTAATAGAGGTAGACGATCAGTTTATTTAATAGTTACTTACCAAAATATAAACATTAAACATAGATTCATTAAAACTGAAACTATAGTTAGCAGTCATTACGTCTTCGAAACTCGCAAAATGCTGGCATACTTCAAATGTAATTAAATAACCTATAAGCTGTTACCTTGGTTACGAAACTGCTCTTTCAAATAAAGGTGGGGTGCGACTAGCAGCGTGGAGTGGTTGTATTTGTGTTTTTAACCGACTTTAAAAATAAGGAGGTTCTCAGTTTGACCTCTATGTATGTAAGTATGTATATGAGTATATGCGCGATCATCTCGTGTTTGGCCGAAATGATTTTGATGCGGTTTTTAGATAGTATTTTTCAGACTAAGGATAAAGTTTTAGAGATATAACTTGACTTAAGAAAGCATTGTAATAAGTTGTAAAAAAATATTTTTTTATTCATCAAAAGGCAGTCATTGATTTATTAATATTCTGTCTGACCTCAAAATCAAGCCTCGTCAACATCACTCTACCAAAAATATAGTCAATTTACCATTTACTAACTACAAAAGTACAATGTTTATATTTTAAATTGATCCCGACTACATTGTCGAGTGCATCGTCGTGAAACAACTTTAGATTGAACTACCTTTGTCTATGTGTTTAATTTCAAAGGTGTCACTAGCAGAAAGCAGTCCGTTGTTGTTTCAATTTGCACCTACAGAGTGAAATTGTACGGATCAGAGGAATCGCATTCTTTGTTGTAGATTATTATCTGGTCTTTATTTTAGTATATTCTAAAAATTATTGTACTTTTATAATAATGTTTGTATTTATAAACTAGTATATTTATAATCAATTTACTAAAAATAAAACTAAATAATAATCCGAATGCCTTGGTCGAGTGGTCGCAAGTGCGACTACCGGGCAAGAGGTGTCGGGTACGATTCGCGAGTCGGCCTAAGTGATACTGGGCTTATTTCGGTTTTTCAAAAATTACTCAGTAGTAGCACGGAGTCTGAAATTGTACACGCATTATTAAACTTTATTCATTAATCTTGCCAAATATGTTATAAGCCTCTGGTATTCATTACTGGCTCAAATCTCAAAGTATTAGTTACTACTTAGTACTTTTAGCTATAACAAGAGAACACATACTTACAATTCTTTGAAGCATTCAACGAAGACAAGCGTAACAGATAAGATTTATTGAACTCGCGCACGGAGAGTAAATAAATACTCGCTTCATGAACCTTATAAAGAAGAGAAAGGCTTTTAGGAAACATTGGAACATAATTTATGATTATTTGCTTATTTATTTAATATTAAATGATGGTAAACATACATAAATCTTAAGTTAATGAGATTATTATTATTATATTATTAAAAGGTCTTAAAAGGCTGGCAAGGCACCTGTGAGTCCTCTGTTGTCCATGGGCGGCGCTGATCGCTTACCATCAGGTGATCAGTCTGCTCGTTTGGCCCCAATTCCATAAAAAGTACGATACAGTAATTTTGAATGTATTTGAAATCATTATGATTAATTATTTAAAAACTCATTAACAAACCCGCTGACACTGGTACCCAACCCCAACGTCGTCAAATCCATTTCTACCAATTCATGTAATTTGTCATTAATTTGCGTCGAATTTAATTATTATGTATTACAGTGAGCACGAAATAGTTGTTTGCGTAAATTATTCAGATTCCTCATTAATATTACGTTGGAATTACATTTTGGGGGTAAATTCAAAAGGGCTTGCTTGTGTGACGTAGCAGTTTAACGTTTAAACTGTTGTTAGCACAGCATCGTGTCTTTGATTGTCATTAAAAAATGCGATTGTCCAGTCTAATAGGATGCAACCTTTTAAAACTTCGATTAAGACAGTAAAATTTGTATTTAATTCACAGTTCACGCGTATCATTGAAACAATGAATTTATTTTTGCAAATACATAGGCTACAAATGAGCACTCTTACCTGTCAAATTATTATACTATATAACAAAAATCTAGATAAGGTCGGCAGCGGCAGTGTCGAGGGCTCAAACGTCGCTCACAACAATGTTTTGTGTGATCTAGAAATAGATTACCCGACACAGTTATCATATGTGAAATATAGGATTTATAAACAACAAAAAAACCTACAGAAGTGCCACTTTACTTTAAGAACATAAAATAATTATAATAAACTTTACACAAACTGGGAATGAAACCCGAGATCTTTAGCTCAACAGTCACGCCAGCAACGAACAACGAGGCAATTAATTTAATGATTATTAATTACACCATTATTGCTATTTTCCGTTGATCGAAGAAAAATAAATATGACCTAATTCTCTCGTAATACAGAAGCCAGTTTGTTGCCAAGCAATTAATGTTGCGGCAAATTATATTGGAAAACTAGGTTGCAAACAGTGCGGCTAGAATTTTGATTTATTAACTCGATTATAGAAAAAAATCTGTTGTTTAGCCAACGTTACTTTTGTTATTATTTCAAGTGGTTAGTAGACTGAGGCACCTGAGTTTTACCTAAACCTGTAACCAGTCACAGAGAATTGGATAGCAAGAGGGAGTGTCAGACTATTACTGACTAAAAACCACCGCGTTCCTACTCCCGCTTTTCGAGCCGGAGCCCCGTAAACCCACTAGGTAGTCTGCAGCTCCGTATCAACTAATTGAAACTGATAAAAACTAAAGCAAACTAATTCAAACCAGCAGTTTTTTATTTATTAATCTTTTTCTAGTTCGGGAATTTTTGACCAAACCCAAAAATGTTGAATATCAGCAGAAACTAGTCACTTTCAGACCAGATTCCTTAGAGCTTACTTTGCAAGAAATTAGTTGTATTATCACCTCAAAAGAATACATCGAATTACAAGTCACCCTGTACAGCTGTCCATACCATAACCGAGACCAAACGGCTTAACGTGATACACGCGTCTCTGGTAATATTACCTACAACTACAAAGATATACACGTCCAAAACATCCCATACTCATTGTTACCAACAACATAATCACATAGGGATTCATTCCTCTAGTTACATACCCTATAAATAATAACACCCTTGTCAAAAGGCTTATACGGATTACCGACCCAGTAGGTGTTACGTTACACCTTCATAATGGCTAAGCAATGGTCTAATAATTTTCATTGGTTACAAACAACCAAATAAATGTAATTTTAATTAATTTTAATCCTCTTATGAAGATGTGGTTTTACAATTTTAAGGGTTTGTGATGTGATATATGGGTCTGGTAGTAAAGACGTGTGTTACGTAACTGCGAGCAGGTGTATGAATTGCTTTTGGTAAAATTCCTAGTTCGGTGAAAGTAGTAGTAGCCAGTAACTAAATTCACATACTTTTTACTAAATTTTCATGAAAATTCGATTTAATTATCTAAGTATTAGTGTGAACTCCGTCAGTGTAGCCGATAGCTTGTGTAGTATAAAAAGAAATAAGTCTTAATCAAATGAGTTAGATACTTTTTGACGTTCACCAACTTTAATAATCGCTGGTAAAACGAAAAAATTACCACATCTGTAAATCTGTAAGGAAAACTTCTTCATTTCAGAATCATAATTATATTGTATTCAACAATCCACATCTTCATATTCCATCAGAAACAGACAGTTTGTAATTACACAGTACACCAAGACTACTTCGAAAGCACTAAATGGCTTGAAATACTAACTTAAACTGCTTAGATACATAAGTTAGGAACACTAAAGACTTAATTACTTGCTACAGAGTACAATTAATCTGGATGAAGTTGTAGAATTTTCTGGAAATTGGTGCCATTTAGTTGAAACTAGTACCCTGGTATTACCACAAGAATGGTAAGGATAATTGCATGACTATAAAATGGATTAATATAAAATATACAGTACATATACATAGCTACATGGTATAACTATTTAATACTTAAATGCAATGGAGCTGGTGCAGCGAGGCAGAGTAAGGACTGCCTTATTTGCGTTGGTCGTATGCCAGTGTTATTCATAGCTAATAATAATCCTTTCTTTAATTGAGGGACACATCTCTTACCAAATCGATATTTGCAGTAGCATCTAAATAAAAAATAAAATAAAAAACGTTTCCCCATTATAGGTCTTTCTTCTGAGTCATCCACGGCTCATGTGTTAACAAACTTACATTTTTACACACATGACATCCAGCCCTTTCTTTTATTGTTGAGGAGGGAAATCATCATGAGGTGAAACGGACATTCAGACATGGACCAACAATAAATTTGTGTATCACAAAGATTTGATCCGTGGAGGAATCGAGTTTGAAATTACCAAAAACTATTCTAAGGTTCCCCTAAGGCGATTTTTTAACTTATCCCGTAACTTTCTGTAATCAATAGGTACATTAAATTCGTCACACAACCAGTTAATGTCTAAAAACGGAGGAATAAAACACAAAACCACAAATCTAACCGTTCTACACAATAAAGCGATGCCGAGAACGATGGGGACTATTCTTCAATTCATTCGATATCGGGATGAAATTTAGAAAAGAGTTAGATAGTGTTCTGAAATAACACATTTTTGTCCTACGGGAACGCCGAGCGAAGCCGCGGGTGGAAGCTAGTATTGTTATAAATCTCATAAAAAAAAACTTATTGAAGAAAATACTTAATAAATAAATTCATCGATCACTGTTTTAAATTACTATCATTTAACACGACTTTACTCTTGCGTATAAAAAAAAGTAAAATACACACACTGTATATATTCGTTTTTTTAATAAAAAAATCTCCGTCAAAATTGTAATTTTGTAGGTGTGAAATATTTGCAAAACGTTCACAGTATTTATTTAAGTGATTGCGAACGAAATGGATTTTTATTTTTTCATTTAATACCATGTTTAAATTGTCGGACGAAATGATGGAGTTTTTAATACTCGAATTTATTTTTGTGTGCTTCCATTAGAATGGAAAATAGATTAATGTTTGTTTTATGGTCGGCGCACTAATAGTTATCTGCTTTTGGTCAATATTATCGATAATCATGAATATTAATAAACGTGGAATATTACTATATTTTACTATGTAAACGGGAATGTTTTCTGAAAATGGTTTGTATTTTTTTAATAGCTATTAGCACGATGTTAATTATTTAAACAAATTATTTACCAAGTAAATACAGCTAGTATCTCAATTAAAATTTCATATGAATAAAAGGTTACAACAAAAAGTTATAAATAGGAATGATATCACAGCCTCACAAAAAACCGACGTGAAACAACGATTGCGTTGTGTTTCGTCGTATGAGTGAGGTTACCGGAGGTCCTATTACCCCTCCCTCCAATTTCCCAATCCCCGATTTCCCAACAACATAATATAAATTGCTAACCACCAAAAGGTCGGCAACGCATTTGTAACGCCTCTGGTGTTTCGGGTGTCCATGGGCGGCGGTGATTGCTCACTATCAGGCGATACGTCTGCTCGTTTACCGGCTTATACCATAAAAAAACATGGGCACAAGTTATAATACAATATAAAAGAAAACTTTTTGTTTATTAAAAAAGCAAATTATTTCAAAAAACCTTCACTAATTAGGTATTTGCCTATTTTTCCAGAAATATTAAGCTAGCCTCAGTATTATGTAAGCAAAAAATTGTACCTTCGACCTATTTTTTGGCCGAAAATAGTTATTATGTTTTTAATTAAACTTTTGTACTGCATTATTTTTGTAAAAGAAATATACTCGGGATTTTGTTTACGTCTGAATAGAGTAGTATTTTTATATTGAGCCTTTTTCTTAATAATGAACAAAAAAGTTTAATCTTTTAATTTGTTGCAGTTATTTTTCACTGCCTCGTTGGTCGAGTGGTCGCAAGTGCGACTGCCGAACAAGGGGTCTCGGGTTCGATTCCCGGGTCGGGCAAAGTATTACTGGGCTTTTTTCGGATTTTCGAAAAATTTCTCAGTGGTAGCACGGAGTCTGGAATTGTGTCCAGGATATGGCAATAGGCTCACCCCTATTACATGGGACTTTTTCACAAAATGGTGAAAAGTGGGTGTACATTGTATGTGATGTGCACCTCTGCCTACCCCTTCGGGGATAAAAGGCGTGACGTTGTGTGTGTGTTATTTTTCAACTACGGTATCATCACCAAATATATTTCGTCAACTTCGTTAGTGAACCTAGAAATCGTACTGCTAATATCCTAAATATTTTGAGGGCATGAAAAATGATTATATGCTTCCATATATAAATCCTTGAGTTTCTTTATATACTAGTTTATGTATTGTAAAAGTTAGCTCTTTAGTTAGAGCACTCGCTCTGATTAGGATCGAACCGGAATCGAAGTTAAACATTGAGTTTATGTTACTGTGTCCTGGTTAACTCTGTACCGCTTTAGAATCTATGATGACTGACTCTAACAAAATGTAAATACTAAGTTTTTTTTTAATATTCCTTTGTTCTATTGTATTTAGTACTACAAGAATTAAATAAATATTATATGGTTGTAATGTAGGTATGTAAAATACCTACACCTTCTTTTTCTTACACAGACACACACAACGTCACGCCTTTTCCTTTATCCCTGAAGGGGTAGGCAGAGGTGCACATTACGGCACGTAATGCCGCTATACAATGTACACCCACTTTTCACCATTTGTGTTATAAGTCCCATGTAATAGGGGGTGAGCCTATTGCCATATCCTGGACACAATTCCAGACTCCGTGCTACAACCGAGAAATTTTCGAAAATTCGAAAAAAGCCCAGTAATACTTTGCCCGACCCGGGAATCGAACCCGAGACCCCTTGTTCGGCAGTCGCACTTGCGACCACTCGACCAACGAGACAGTCCTTTTTTTCTTCTGAAGTGGTTTAATCAATTACTTTAGGATCTACTCTCTGTCGCCAGAGGGAAAGCATTGTCAAGCATCTCTTTCAACTACTCATTCCTCAATTATAGTCTCCGTTCTTTCTTATTAATCGCCTAATTTGCGACTTTTTTACAGAAATAAGTAAGCAGGTACCTATATATTTTTTTAAAAGAAGTTTTTATTTATACTTTAACATCGTTTGATATGACTGATGATGGAGCACGCGAGTTATAAAAAGAAAAATCAAGTTCATAAAAACGAACATTCGCAATAATGTCGAGTATCACAGAATAGGACCATTGCAGCCGCTATCTCCAAATTTATATCCACTTTTATTTGTGGATAAAAGCAAAATTTGGACAGACTCCAAATTAACTCTTAAGCCAACGACGCTATTATATGCATCAAAACTAATACCAACTGCGTTTTAAGATAAAACTAAATTTCGTGACTAGCATTTATTGCGATATTGTATTACTTTAATCTGTGTAAAATAATTATAGAATGCTTTTTTTACAGGGGAAAATCATTCAATGACTCTTTCCGCCTAAGGTGACGTGAGAAGAATTGTGAGGTTCTTCCTAACTAAAAACTACCCTGTTTCTTTTCCTGTTCTTTGAGCCGGAGCCCAGGTAAACCCGCTAGGTAGTCCACAGCTCCGGGTCGGGCATTAGGCTTCTAAGCCCCATCTATGGTGGTCTGATGGCTTTTTAAATCGCGCACGAGAACGACTCTGGTTCTGGTCGGACGGCATGACAGCGAGCCCAAATTTTGGAATGCTGGCAGTGAAATTGATTTCATTATTATAATAGGTAATTCCATATTCTTAGTTTCTATAATAAAACTCAATATAATTACATGTCCAAATTGACTACGAGATATAAAAAACTGAATACTCTTTTAAACCATTTAGGTGGGGACTTTTAAAGCAATTTGGTGATAAAACGGTTTTCCCGTACGAAATTCCTCTTGATCATAAGCTTGCATGCCACAGGGCCTAATGAAGCGGTCACATGGACTCGCCTAACCTCGATACTGCCAATTTATGATCTATAATTATCTGGTGCAGTGAGTGTCAAACTTTTTATAGCAATCTATACATATAGTGGTTTTAAAAGAGTTAGTGAACCGAAATTTAAATCAGCTTTAAAGTATTTTTTTATAATAACTGCCGTGAGACATACTAGATTAACTAATAATCATGGTTTACTCACGTAAATTAATGGACTTTTCATAATTTAGCTTTAAAGTCATTGCAAACTGCCTGGTAATTTTATATTATAATTTTCGTGAGACATAATAAATTAATTATTATGTTTTTCGGCTTACACTTCTCTTCTTCTTCTTACGTAATTATTTGACCAGGAACTCGACGAGTTACAAGCTATGCTAGAGGCTTATATTCACGAGCAGCATTATCCAATACACGACGCGGCGACTATCGCGCTGCTAGTCGTTTTGATAAAACGGTGATCTTGTGCGCTTGTTCTTTTTTACAAAACATTAAATACTTACTTACACCAATTGAAAAAAAAAAGATTTTTCTCTGATTTTCGCTTAGATTCATAGATAAATAACTTCTAAAAATAGGGGTATTATAGATTTTACGTGCTTGGCATGCACGTGACTTTTAACTTTTAGAAACACTGATTATTATGATCGAAAGTGCCATATGGCCATTCTTATATTTTATCATAATTTATAAATTGCGTAGCTAAGTGGCCTTTCAAATACAATACTATATTTACATAAGTTCTCCAAACAATACTTTTCAAGTGGCAATTTTAATACTGTCCACTCATAAAAGTTTGAGTACCTAATCTAATCAATACGATGTACGTAAAATGATTGATTCGGGTATCGCGTGCACCGATGATTGGGCCAGACCGATTGATGAAACAATGTCCATTGTCCATCGCTTGCATTGTTGGACAAACAGAGTAATAAATCAATCAAACTCGCTTTGGACATTGTAATTGCAGTTTAAGTTATACGATTTTATCGTGTATTAAGATCTGTAATGAGAAAGTTAAATAGTTAGTATTGGTTTTGATAAATGATAAATGATAAATGATAAATGATATTTATTTTGCAAATAGGTTATAAAATAACACTTTTACACGTCAATCTCTTAAATAACTAGATGAGGCCGGCATTTCCTATCTGACTACTCTGAGAAGAAATGCCGAAACAAACTCAGAGGTCATAGTCTCTTTTAAAGTCCAGACAAAATCAATTAAAGATGTCGGAGAACCGTGCAAGTTGATTCTGTAGTGGTCTTTTGAGGAAAGAACCACAGCAGTTTGAGCGGACCTGTTCAGATGGCAGCACGCATGTGTCAGTTTACAATCAGCTCAGCTGACGGCTGTTGCTGAATGATCCGACGAACAACACCAACCAAAAGAACATTTGGGTAGGCCACACAAATGCTCAAACTGTCAGAATATAATTTACTAAAAATAAAATGACTAGCAAAAGTCTCACACGGTCCTCAAACTAACAATTTTAAAAGGAAATATAAAAATATAAAAGGAAAAAAAAAATAAAACAATGTCAAATTATGTTAATGTCAAATTGTATAAAAAATGTAACTATATGTTACAAACATGTCAGCAAGACCTGTGTGGACATTATAGCAGTTCATTCCCAAGCCTGACTATCCTCCAAGTAGTCTTTTATTTTATAAAAAGCTTTACTACAAAGTTTTTCTTTAATAATATTTTTAAATTTACCTAGGTTTAAACTTTGAATATGGCTGGGAATTTTATTGTAAAAGCGTATACATTGACATCTAAACGAACCGCTTATTTTCTTAAGTCTAGTAGTAGGAACAACATATTTATTTTTATTTCTAGTGTTGATATTGTGTATATCACTGTACTTTTTAAATAATTTTATGTTTTTATGAGCATACACTATATTTTCATAGATATATTGAGAGGCAACAGTCATTATATTAATTTCTTTAAATAGTTCCCTGAGAGAATGCCTCGGACTAAGATTATAAATTGATCGAATGGCTCGCTTCTGCAGCACAAAGACAGACTGAATGTCAGCAGCATTCCCCCACAGGAGAATACCATATGACATGATACTATGGAAATAACTAAAGTATACTAGACGCGCTGAATTTACATCAGTTAAATTTCTAATTTTTTTAACGGCATATGCTGCTGAGCTGAGCCTTTTCGACAACTTATCTATATGTGGGGCCCACTGTAGCTTAGCGTCTAGGGTTATACCTAAAAAGATAGCTGAATCTACAGGGTCCAACTCCCCGCCCTTGATTAGCACGCTGGTTTTGACATGCCTAACATTTGGTGTTGTGAATTTAATGCATTTTTGCATTGCACTATTGATGTTAGCGTGGTTTAAATTTATTTTTGGTTAGAAACAAGCTATTTGCTTATTGCACATGAAAATTATAGGTATAATACTTTTGAGTTTTTAATTTAAATGTATATGTTATAAAAATTAATTGAATAGTGTATTTAATCGTTTCCCTGAGATATAATTATGATTAATTAAATTTTTACCCTATATTAAAATTCTTAACTCCATTCAAAAATATATATTTTAAAATAAATACTTATATGTAGTATAATTTGATGGCAAGGAGCTATAATAGTAAAGTTATACACACAACCTGTCACTCAAAAAATACTAATTAAAATATTAAACCCGCTGCCTCCTACAACATGTACCACGGTGTAACATCACGCGTCCAGTAATCCTGGCGTGGTGCGACAACCATTGACAGGATTATGCGCAGCGGACCATAGAACAGAGGTATTAGGAGACAAATAAGTATTAGCTTAGTCCACAACCTCCACGCATAATTAGAATAAAAGACAATTATGTTATTTTGACAATGTTTGCCGTACTTGTCCTTTACGTCTATTATTATTGGTTATAGAGTTTTATAATCATTATCTTATTGTTTTTGGTAGTAATATTTTTATTAGTTACTAGCGACCTATCCCAGCTTCGCATGGGTGCAATGGTGATATATAATGCATGCGTTATACAAATAAAACTTTCTCTTGAATCTCTATCTATTAAAAAAAACCGTTGCGTAGTTTTAAAGATTACAAAGGGAAATAGGGACAGAAAAAACTACTTTGTTTTATACGATGTAGTGATACGTAACCTGAATAGCCTTTAGTAAAATATAGTACAAAACAGAGCAAATACACAGAACAATCGAAATAAAATGAATTTAATCAAAGATGGAATCTACACTTTGGAACGAGCAAATAACTTCACTAGAGGACTGAACGATAGACAGACATTTTCTTTTTTTAAATATTGTATGTAATATTTGCTTTGACATACAAAAATGCCTTCCCAGTCTATTTGAAATACGAGTAAATAATTTTGACTACAACTTTGACTATACCCAGATTCAATCAACCTTTGTTTTCAGAAATTTCTTACGAACATACATAAGCCACTCACACTAGGAACAATTTATCACACAACTACAATACAAGCACATACAATAAATATACATAATAACCCCAAGAACATTTCAATAAACATTTCGTAGTAACTTCGCTACGACGTAGCGGGTTGCGTAGTCAGGTGTCCGTAGCACTAGTAGCGCTACGTACAGTTTCGTAGCACCATAAATATGAAATATCATCTCAATACGTAACCCTTTATGGTTTCTATCGGTCTATATCGTAACTTAAAGGGTTGAAGTGAAGATCTTAGTATACGATATGGCGTGTACAATAATTTTTGAGTTATTATATTAGAAACTGTTCTAGACTGTCCAGTTAAGAAAGATGGGAGAGATTTTTCGAAATGTCTTTTGATTTTTTGAATCACAGCAGTGAGTAGCATGGACTTTTTTTTTATTACACACAAGGTGATGGGCTTGATTCCCATTAATGAGGATTATTTGTAGAGAGTTTATAGAAAATCAGAAGTGAAAAATGGACTGATTTTAATATAATGTAATATTTATAAGCTTAACTTTGCCTGCTGAGTCACACCCATGTCCCACCGACATGCAAGCTAAGTTGGACGATTTGCGACAGGAGGCAGCAAAAACAGGGCTTAAAATTAACACCCGGAAGACCAAAGAGATAAGATCTGGCGTGAAGAATAATTCACCGTTGCTGATTGGCACAGAGGCGGTGGAACGCGTCCACAAATTCACATACCTCGGGAGCGTCGTGTCAGAAACTGGAGGAAGTGAGGAGGACATCGCCTCACGGATCACCAAAGCTCGAGCTACTTTCGCGCAGTTGAGACCGGTCTGGCAGTCCCGAAAACTGACCCGAAGGATCAAGCTCAAGATCTTTGGGTCCAACGTCAAATCGGTGCTGCTATACGGGTGCGAGACGTGGAAGGTAACGAAGGACATCTCCCGCCAAATCCAGGTCTTCGTTAACCGATGTTTGCGTCGCATTCTCGGCATTTACTGGCCCGAGACGATCTCCAACTTAGACCTGTTGGAGAAAGCCGACCGACCGCCAAATCAAACGCCGCAAGTGAGGATGGATTGGCCATACTCTCCGAAGAGGCCCCGACCACATTCCAAAACAAGCCTTAGAGTGGTATTCCCAGGGGAAAAGGAAGCGTGGCCGTCCTCGGCAAACCTGGCGACGTACTGTAGTGGCGGAAGCGGCGGGCATCGGCATGACGTGGAGCGAGGTGAAGCGGGAAGCTCAAGACCGATCGAGATGGAGGACCTCTGTGGACGCCCTCTGCCCCATCTAGGGGTCATAGGACCTTAAGTCAAGTAAGTCAATATTTATAAGATAAACTTTAGTTTGCTTTACGTTTAAAATAACTAAAGACACTGACTTCAAAATCAGTGGTTCTACTTCATCTAAAAATAACATTTTCTATTTCCTACCCAAACAACACAAATAAACCACATTCCATACAAAATAAAACTCTATATCGCAACGACAAAACTCAATTCTCAAGTCACTACGCCAATTTCCTATAATCCCGTTCCCAAGAACTCCGACCGTATGATATTCCCGCAATTTCAAAAAGAGACCAAGAACCTTACAAATCCCGTCTGTCCAGTCCCCTATTGGATTATGAAGAAGTCAGATTGAATGTGATGACCGCTGAAAGAGACAGACATATCTACGCAACAAGGACACAACATACGTCGCCTATTAAGCCCTGCAGCGTAAAATTTCACGACACCGTAAACACATTTTTAATGCAAAAGGGCATAGGTTGCAATAATAAGAGTAGTCAGAATTTAACTTTCTGTTGATGGGTGTAAGGTTGAGTTTAGTTTGGTGATTTTATTTAAAAGGCTTAATTTTGAAGGCGTGCCTAGTTGGTCGTGGTTAGGATTTGCGATTTGTCGCTCATTTTTTATTGGAATGGCTATATTATTATCGCCGTGAGGCACTTGTAGACAAATAGTTATTTTTTTGTTCTTTTAAAAGTCTGCAAAGGGCTTTGATGGAGATTTTCATTTCGATGTTGTGTTTTGCAAATGTATCGATATTGAGCACTATTTTTAATTAAGCGCATGAGTGTCTACTCTGTTTTGTATTAGATAATCTAAAAGAGCAATCTCAGTTATCTTTATATGCATAACTTTATAAATAAAAAAATATGTAGGATACGTAATTTTTGAAATAAGAAAGAAAAAAATTATCATTTTATTTGACAAAACCATTAAAAAATATGATTTCCTGCCCGACGGTTGCACCAAAAAAGGTCCAGTTTGGTATGAATGCCTGACATCTAGTGCCTGACTTTTCGCGTGAACGTAAAGCAGTGTCAGAGTGCATTATAAGTGGTACGAGTAACGTCTTCAAATCTAGACACACGGCAGTGTGTCCGCCAAGTTCGAGCAAAAAAACCGACACACCGGCCGTGGGTTATATTACACGAACCATTTCGGGCCAAGTTTGACCCACCTATAACTCAAAATCTATTTTATCTACGCATATGAAATTTCTAATATCTGTCGAGATCTACTTACTTATCTAAAATACAAAATTTCATTAATGTACCTATTGTAGGTCTTGAGATATTGACGTCAGAAAATCGCTATTTTTACTATACACTCACTGACTGACTGACTGACTCACTCACTCATCAAAAACCTAGACCACTTCCAATACCTAGCGGGTTTACCGGGGCTCCGGCTCGACGGGCAGGAGTAGGAACGGGGTGGTTTTTAGTCAGTAAGAGTCTGACACTCCCTCTCGCCTCGCCCAAGGCGGGAGAAGTCATTGGATGATTTTCCACCCTAAAAAAAAAAAAAAAAGACCACTTCCAATGGTCGTATTGACTTGAAATTTGGCATGGAGGTAGGTCTTTAGGTCAAGGTAAAGGAAAAAATCTGAAAATGGCCAAGTGTGAGTCGGTTTTAAAAATAATGAAGGTGTAAATTCATACCCCTAAGGAACTAAAACAAAAAATTTATCTATATCTTCCAATGGTCGTACCTACCTAAAATTCGTTACGAAGGTTTGTATTTAGTCAAAGTAAAGTAAAATAAGAAAAAAAGAAAATAAACCTTACAAAAATAAATGAAATCCCACCCAAAACATAAATGTGAAAGGCTGCCAAGTTCGATAATATTGGAATGCTTCGCCTATAAAAGAAGTGAGATCTAAATAAGTACCAAGTTTCATACACAGACCTCAGTTAAAAATGATATAACTTGGCAAGTTTTAATAGAAAATTATATACTTGACTCATTGCGTTTAGTAGGTTTATAACAAAGTGTGTGAAAACTTGCCAACTTGTTATATCATTTTTAACTGAGGTCTGTGTATGAAACTTGGTACTTATTTAGATCTCACTTCTTTTATAGGCGAAGCATTCCAATATTATCGAACTTGGCAGCCTTTCACATTTATGTTTTGGGTGGGTAAAATTATACTAGAATAAACAATGCAAATCTTTTGGGTATAAAATTAAATTCAGTGGATTCTGCAGGCTACACCATCTGTTTAAACTTTCAAAAATATTATTACACTACGTCTATAAACGCAAATCCCTATAACATACTACATAAAACAAAAATACGACACTAACAAATCAACAATGAAGGTAACGATGGTACCAAAAATACCCACAGCTGATTACAAAGTACCACAAATGTTCACAATTTACATAAATAAACACGGACTTGCTTTTGAAATTATAATCACGGAACTTTTATTCATAATTCCCGAATTGTTACGAGTTATAAACAAAATGGGAGCTCTGAATAAATCATTAATTTGACTGAAAAGTTCGGGGATGAAATTTTATAAGGTCAGTGTTCTTCATTACCAGCGATTCAATTCAGATATGCAGACATTCTGTTATTGCATTTTATATTTAATTACTTATGTTCTTAAAATATATTTTTAATTACAGCCATATTACGACGTCTCTTACCAATTCCTGGTTTAGGTGAAATACAATTAGATTTTAAGTGCTAAATTAAAAAATCTCATAAGCTTGCAGTAGAATGGTATAATTGTATGCCTCTCAATACAATGCTAAAGGTAATATTACTGACAAAAAGAGGCTCAATTTTTACTAGGACTACAGATCACAGTCAAAGATTTCATATCTCTCTCAGTAATCATAAGAACAAAAACGTATTTACAAATATTAACAATACGATACGATATTAAAATATTACTTCGCATATATAAGTATATAGCTATTAAACTTTCTGTTTCAATATAAACATTCGTAGAATTAATAATTTCTGACAGCGAGAGTTTGAATAAATCATGTATACATTTGTTTTGAATGTAAAGTTATTACAAATGGCCAAGTTTCCTTCTTTGTTATGTTGTTTAATTGAAACATCTCCGGCACCTTCAGATCCTGCATAGACTTAAGACTTTTATTATTGAAGACATCAATTAATTCAGTACTGTGAAAAAGGTTTACTGAGAACTTGAATGAACTTGTATTAATAGATACATGACATTTGTCAATATGAAGCCCTTATGTAGTGACGATAGGGAGTGGGTAATTTTGCTGTCATCACTCCGGGGGTGTTGCAAGTAACGAATACTGGATATCTCACCTGACCTGACAGCAATGGTCTCCGACAGTCTTTAACCCAAAGTCAAGCGAGAGCGTTATCATACCATATCAACCATCATTATCATCATCATCATATCAGCCATAAGATGTCCACTGCTGACCATAGACCTCCTCCAATGACTTCCATATAGGCCAGTTGGAAGCCACTGAGGGAGTCAATAAACCATCATATTTATGAAGATAAGATCCACATCATATTATAAGATCCATAGAAGTGGACGATGACAAGTTTCAGATGAGAATCACAAATAGGTTTAAAAGAAACCCATGGTACCGTAGAAACAACTCAGTCGGACAAATAATCGCTCGTCTACACAGGCCCTTAATGAGACTCGTACAATCGTCGTACAAAGTTTCAGAATTCTATTGTTAATAGCTTCGGAGTATGTTTGCAAAGGTGAATGAATGACAACTTAGAACAATAGTCAGGAAATAATTACGATATCGTTCATGTTCTACATCAAACTACCTTAATCTGAATTTCTTTAAGGGATTTACAACCTTATTTGTGTACTGTAAAGTTGAAAATCTATTGTAAGATTTTAATACCTTTGTGTAACTTGATGTGCAGTTATTACATTGTGTTGAAATGTAAATTTGAGTAGTCAACGAACTTTTGAGCTGAGTTCATTGAATGAGACTGTAATTATAAATTGGTTTCAGTGTGATATAAAGAGCTTAATACTAGAATTGGAGAATGTTTACTAAAATTCCTAATACCTTCCTATACCTACCTATACAGACTGACATTTATTTGTTGACGTTTCAAAAGTACCTGATAATGGTTTAATTAAAATAAATGCTTTGGACATTGACGTACGATTCCGGCACAGAGTAGCTTTTTATGTGAACCACAAATAGATGTTTCGGATCTGGGTGTCATCTGTTAACCCATGTGTACCCATGACACAAGAGAAAGTACTAGTGTGGGGGACTTATTTTTTTAAAGATAAAAAAGAAAGAAATATTCGTTAATTAACACTTGTTCCACCATAGGATGGCACAGAAATCATTTTCCAACTTAAAATCTCTCTCAAAACCCCTTTTTCTACCTTTATTGCGACAAAACCCATAATCACCAAAAATTAAAAACCCTTCACAATTCCGTACATCGTCCATCATTTCATCTCGTATAGAAATGCATCCTTTTCACGACAGGTACAATCAACCTACTACCAACACTCAATTAATTTTCACCTATATTACAAAACAACTAAAGCTCAAAATCTATTGACAAATTTAGTCAAAATAGTGTAGCTTGATCTGCTGTGTGCCGTTTTTCAATAGCACCCCATGTCGCAAGGGTTGGGGTTCGATCCCAGTCGGTTATTAGCACCAATTCAGAGGGGTGCATAATGTGAACTTAATTTGCTTATGGTATGTTGATGATATGTACATATTTTAGGCGCAATATATTATGTATGTATGTACTATGTCATGTGTCACTTAAGGTTTGTAATGGGCTTTAAAGATAGTAAAGGATATCATTGAGGTGTTTTGATTTCAGTTTAGTTTGTTTGCACTTTAATAAAGGTTTGTTTTATTGTTTTGTCTCAATGTAGTATTATAGCTTATAGCTTAACAGCACAGAAATATTAAAAACAAACAAAAGGCACGAATGGGCTGGCTCGACCGAAGTGATTCCATGGCTTCACAGAAAACCGTGAATTAACGCTTGTGTTGTGTTTAGTTGTGTGAGTGAGGTTACCGGAGGCCCAATTACCGAATCTTCCCAATCCCCGTTTTTCCCCAACAACCCTTAATTTCCTAACCCCCAACAAATCCGTCACCGCACTTATAACGTTTCTAGTGTTTCGGTTATGGTAACTTATGATATGGCGTACCCGAAATGTATACTCTGACTACAGAGACACACTAAGGAGGTTACAAAACACAAAACCAATTACCTACATACCCAACCATTTTACACATAGAAAAGCCCATAGCACATTGCCACACGTACAGAACAATTTAGTCCCAACTGCCGTTTAAACACCCAACACCCAACACTTACTTGCACAAGACTCCAATTCGTGTGAACACTTAACATCAATTTTCTATGATAGTTTTACTACCATACACATGAATATTTGGCACGTCCGTTGGCATGGTAACCAGTTTTCCAGTCATTGGCGATTTGGCAGTCTTCGGCCGATCGCTATTACGAGAATGCTGATGTGAACCGGACAAACAGAAGCTGGTATAGTACATTTGAATGAGAATGTGTGTTAGTAACTTGTAGTGTTATTTTATAGGTCTTGTGTATGGGTGTCAATTGTTTGAGTATCTTCGATGGTATAGGATAGGACGTTGATTCAGTATAAATTCAGTATAACTTCGAACGTGGCTAATTTGTGATTTCACCCGATGTAACATTTTTAGACCTCTGAACTCTCACTTTCTATTTTATCAAGACTGATAACAGATTTAGTACATAGTGATTAAACTATAACTATATAGATTACATTGAATTTACTTGTTACATTGTTAATTAATTCAAATTACTTTAATAAGTACCCTTAGTCGACGAGCTCGCATGAAAAGACTGATGACTGTTGATGAAGCGAAAGAAGTACGTAAGATTCGTAGCAATTGGCGGTCCATTGTCTCTGCCTACCCCCATGGGAGACAGGCGTGAAGTTATTTATGTATGTATGTATTTCGTGTTAATACTTGTGTTATATTAAAAATATTTATCATAAACTCCGCAAAGTAAATCTCAGTAGGTAATTAAGTGCGCTATGTATGCGTAAAACAGAAAGGACAAAGTACATAGAAAGGTAAAAGGTAAAGATTAATGTTCACACACGAAGAACTAAAGAATTATAATAAGTAATCACATTAAGTTACGTCACGTACATCATTTTATGCGTGGCTTAAGTTTATCCAGAGGGATATGAATAAAATTACACCGTAATTTATATGGAATCTGTCTTCAGTACTAAAATTAGTATGAAATTGTAATAAGATTGGAATAAAATGATCTTTGCAGGAAATTTGACGATTCAGGAGTTCTATTAACTAGTCATCTCTAATTAGAATATCAGCTGTGGAAAAGACACAATCTCTGATTTAAATTTTATCAAAATCGGTAGAGCAGTTTAACGTAGTATGATTTTCCCCTCTCAAAAAATTTTACTCTAAGAATCACTGGACTTATTCTACTTCTGTTAATTCTGCTATGATAAAATGCCATGATAATATCTTAAAGACATTCACTTACTTTAAATCGATGCATCACTTTATAACTACCAACATAGACATCACTTATTTCGACCACACATCATATAGGTCCCATGGTGTAATGGTTAGCACTCTGGACTTTGAATCCAGCGATCCGAGTTCAAATCTCGGTGGGACCTTGAAAACAAACATTTTGTTTAAATCGATATTTCTAATCAGTTATCACTAATGACGTGTTTTGTATAAGATTGTAATTAAAATAAGTAATTAATAATTATATTGAGTGATAAATAGTGATAATGTTTTATTGTTTATCGTTTTATAGTTCATTTAAACAAAAGATAGATGGCGTTATTTACAATTCATTACTTTCTTCTTTTGAAAATTATGTTTAGTGCTTGTAAAAGTTTTTTTTCTATTAAAATCATTTTTTTTATATATTTATCCATATTAACGTTTACAAAGAGCGTATTATTTTATATAACATACAATGTAGATACTTATACTAAATTGAATAAACATAGAAATCATGTATCTTTATACGATTCACGTACTTTTCCAATACATCTCAAATTATCACCATAGCAACGCAAGCATCTCATACTGGTTCATTAACTTTTTTGTTTTTTAGAATTGGTCCAAGTCGAGAGAGAACCGCGGCTTAACTACATTAATTATTATGAGACAAAAAATAGGAAGTAAATTACACTACCTAATTAAATCATGTACCATTTATTAAATAATAAAAATAATAAAGTTATGGTAACAACATCTAGATACACACCTAGGATACATAGTCACCTAGGATTTTTTGAGGAGTAGTTTTAATAAGATTTTTTTAAGACAGCTGGACGGATGAACACATAATCAATGCCAATGACTAAAACCATGCGAACAAATGAATAAATGAGGTACATTTTCTAATAAATTGCTTATAACATCTTAACGTTGAGCGCATTCACTGAATTTTGTACGAACATTTTTGTATCTATACCCAAAAAATTATGTTTACGGATTACGGATAAGATTATATTGTTTTTAAACAAAAACAACCACGTTTCTTACACCTTACACCAAATAAAAGGAATAAGTAAAAAAATCTCGCCAGTAAATCTTTATTGCCGTGTTGTTTGTGCCATTATTTGCGCCGACGAACCATATTTCGTTTTCTTTGACGACATCATTTTCCGTTGCCCGAAGTAATTGCTCATATGTGAGTCGTTGTAATAAAACATGTAATACGCCGCATTTTTTTCTTACGTTTCAATAAAATTGAAGGTAATGAAAATTGACAGGGTGGCTTGAAACTGCTCGGAATGTGTTTCCCTGGTTTCGGTTGTTCCAAATGTGAGTAATGGGGCATATAGTGGGTAAATGTTTATTTATTGCTAGTGCTGGTGTCGATTTCGACCTTCGAATTCTTTATTTTGTTTGAGTAAGGTTTTTAGCTATCGATTTCCTTGTTAAAATAAAAGAACTCTTGAACAAAATTTTTAGTTGATTTTTTAATGTTATACGATGGTAAACGAGCAGATGGATCACCTGATGGTACGACATCCGAAACACCAGAGACGTTACAAGTGCATTGCCGGCCTTTTGGGGGTTATGAATTTAAGGGTTGTTGGGGAATCGGGGATTGGGAAGGAGGGGTAATTGGGCCTCCAGTAACCTCACTCACACAACGCAAGCGTTGTTTCACGTCAGTTTTCTGTAAGGCCGTGGTATCACTCCAGTCGAGCCGGCCCATTCATCCCGAGACATGGCTCTCCCACACTCTCATTTAACATTTTCATATGTATAGACTAGAGCGTTCAACTTGAATCTCCTAATCAGGAAACAAAAGTTAGCTTAAGATAAGATGACTGCACGGTTGGTGCGGTGGCTGGGCAACTGGCTGCCGCGCAACGTGTAGCGGGTTCGATTCCCGCACGGAGCAACTCTTTGTGTGATCCACAAATTGTTGTTTCGGGTCTGGGTGTCATGTGTATGTGAACTTGTATGTTTGTAAACGCACCCACGACACAGGAGAAAATCCTAATGTGGGGAAACGTTTTATAAAAAAAAAAAAAAAAAAAAAAAAAAAGTAAAGTGACTTCAAATATGTGTGCATGTGTGTTTAAACCTTGTTTTACGAAACACCTCGTTGTTAATAAACAAAAAGAAAAACATACAGCTAACAATTTAAATATACACAAAACAAAAAATACGTGTGTATAATATAATCACGCGCTGGTAATGAAAGCCGAGCAAGTGACATGCTTGTAATTAGAAAAGTTGAATCCGACGGGGTGTTGGGTGTTTGTAAAAATGCCATGCCAACCACGGTCGATAGGAAAAATTTTAATTGGATACACAATACTGATGCAAGTTGTTTCCGTGTTGTTTCTCAGAGTGTATGTGTGTGATTATGTTTTTTTTTTATTATTTGTAGTTGGTAAATACACAGGAATATGTGCGATAATGATTAGGGAGCGATTTTACATAGCATTCGTGGTTCAAAAATACTAACTAAGCTTTTTAGTGTGATGAATGTTTTAATTAACATTTAGACTGCCTCGTTTTCCGGATCGAACAAAAGTATTACTAAACTATTTTCGGTTTTTCAAAATTTTTTCACGGTGGTAGGACGGAGTCTGAAACTGTGCACAGTATGTGGCAATGGGCTCACTCCCTGTTACATGGAACTTAAAACACAAATGGTGAAAAATTTATGTACATTGTATAGCGGCATTACGTGCCGTAATGTGCACCTCTGCCTATTCCTTCAGGGATAAAAAGGCGTTGTTAATATTTAGATTTTTTTATACAAATGTTTGTCATTTTGTGTGTCTTGACTAAATTATCTTTATTTAATTTATCAAATAAAACATCCTAAAAGAAATGAAAGAATCTCAAAGTTTAACAGATAAACGTCACAATTTCTCATCAGCAAAAATACTTGAAACACTTTTAAACCGAAACTTAATTACAAATTGAACTCGTCTGAACTCATTTAGTTCACAAACACCAATCGAAGTGGCGAAGAAATTTCATATAAATCGTTCCCATTCTTTCCCGTAAGTAGTAGTCCAAAATCTGTTCAAATTGGATAGGTAACAAGTTGGATGTGCTGGTGTAATGAACAGAATTCCCAACATACCAGAATGCGAAGACATTGCAGGTAGCAGTCGCCTTTTATTGGATTTCTCTACTTCAAGAGCAAAAGCTTTTGAAGAACGCTATATTGAGTTTTTCGGAGTCACACTGCGAATAGTTTTAGAAATGTACGGGGTTTTTTGGTACCCTTTTTTTTTGAGAATCGGGGTTTTTTTGGAGTTGCGATTCCCTGTTACCGGTTTTCGATGACGCTGTTTGGTGCTTGCTCGTTTTTCTTTGGCTTTTCGACGTCACGGCTCGGAGCGGCGATACTTTTTTCAACAGATTTTGGTTTAAACGATTTTTGCCGGCTGCAGTCTAGAACAGTGTGTTTGAATTGTTGTGAATTGTTCGATACAAATTATGTGTTTCAATACCTTCATTTCTATGTACGTTAGTCTCGCTAAAATTCTAAAATGGCTGGACCGATATGGCAAATTTTGGCGTTATATTGTTTGCATAAAAAAAAATGTTAATGTGGTACGAAGTTTGCCGGGCCAGTTATTTATTATTACGACTATCATATAAATCTATAACCTCACTCTAATCATACCATCAAACTTTTTCCTAAAATAAAATGAACCACAAAAATCGAATTAACCTCAAAACCGTCCTATTCTCAAGGCACTCGTTATTTCGATAAAGGAAAGTGGGTAACGATGATACCATCATCACTATGGCCGTCTGGAGACGAACCTGTAATTGTACGTCTGATAGTGTCACTATACTCCTAAGGACGGCTTAATTTGTGTCAGCTAAAACGATTTTTGATGGGAAAAGGTGCAAAAGTTGGTAAAACGGTTTTTGATGACGTGATAGTACCCCTTAATAGGAAGGTTTTGGTTGAATTTATTGTGGAGTTAGCACGCGGTATCGTTTAGTTCGTTTTTAAGTTTTTGTTTCATATGTCTAGTTACAGTGAAACCTTGTTAGGTGAGACATGGGACCTGCTAACTGGTATCACTTATAGAGGTATTCCACTAACACAGTGTCTCAGATAACCAGGTATAAATAAATATTGGTCTTATTTACAGAGGGGTTCATTATTAAAGTTGAGAATACAGGTTGAATAAAAAGGTACGATTCATAAATAAAACAACGTGTTGCAACAACAAAAAGATGTTATCTCAGTTACTAAGGTTTATGCATTTCAAATTACTTGCTGTCTCAGTTATAGAGGTAACTATGATGATAAATCAAAAGAACAAATCCCAGATAAACACTATCACTAGTTTTTAGTACATAATTTTAGTGAATATTACGTTTAATTCTATAATAGGAAATAAAACGCATAATAAAGTAATATCGATTGAAAAGGCATACTGCACTGTCTTTAATACCCGGCTATAGAATTTGAAATCAGACTCGCAACCAGTCGATGGACGAGACAGTCATTTAAAACAACAATGGATTAAAAGTGAATACAATAGGTGGCGTACCAAACGCCATCGTGTCCGTGACGTCACACCTGCACGTGACGAGTTAGGGACCCTACACATTGATAGAATTGATAGATTTCTTTTTATACTTTTATGGAGTGATATTTCATAATTTACTAACGTAGATTGTTGGTTGTAAATAGCAAACAAGAAATCTTGTTTTCGATTTCTTGGTCGAGAAAAGTCGTATTTTACGACTAAACAACAAGGAACTAT
Organism: Spodoptera frugiperda; assembly: GCF_023101765.2. NCBI lineage: Eukaryota > Metazoa > Arthropoda > Insecta > Lepidoptera > Noctuidae > Spodoptera > Spodoptera frugiperda. The sequence continues at coordinate 3,360,310 of NC_064226.1, read as the reverse complement.
AGGTTCCAGTCTTCTTAATTATAGGGTAAATCAAACTAAGAGTGATTAGACTACTACAGAAGGCCCCCAGTAGGGCTGATGCCAAGCCAGAGCTGCGGACTGCCTAGCGGTTTACCAGGGCTCTGGCTTGAAAAGCGGGAGTAGGAACACAGTGGTTTTTAGTCAGTAAGAGTCTGACACTCTCTCTAGCCACAACCAAGGCGGTATAGACCATAGTATAACTTTCCCCGTCGAAAAAAAACCCTTTTATAAAAGCGCGAACGAAGCCACGGACAGAAAGCTAGTTAGGTACTTATGTTATATCATTTGAGGAAAACAGAACACACGACATTATGGCGACCTATCACTCAAACAGTATGGGAGTATTTTCTATAACAACATCCATTATTATATTGCGTAACATTCCATCTTTCTGAGACCATCGGTAAAGGGCGCTCTAGACGGACAATTAAAGACCAGATGGGCGATATATTAAAGAAGGACCACATTAATAGTACTTTTAACTGACGATCATGCATGAAAAGACTGATTACTGTTGATGAAGCAAAAGAGGTATGTAGGACCCCCACGGGAGACAGGCGTGAAGTTATGTATATATGTCTATCTTTATTGTATTTTTACTAAACTAAAACAATGTTTCCTTTCCTTCAGTCTATGTAGAGACACTTTAAAACGCATTTAATCACAGTGTAATCTAGTAGATGGCAAGTCTTGCTTTATTCTTCTTTGCACTTCACACCTGCGCTTGAAGAATTGATTCAGTGAGGGGTTGAAAGCGAAACCTTAGTACTTAACTGTGTTCTAGACTTTTTAAATGGATGTGGTATTGTGAGGAATGTTTCTTAGGAACTTGTAGAACGATGGATGAGGTAGTACTGAGTGTTAGTTTTGATTGCTTGATTGGGTCTCGTGTATTGAGATGAATATTCTTATTTGGGTAGTTAAAATAGATTTTCGTAATCTGGTTTGTTCTGGTAATTTTCCAGTATCATTTACTTCTAGAGTTTTCTCTTGCAACATAATACCGAGAAAAAGATGAAAGAAATAAGCATTTTTGACGTTAGCCCTAACTGCTATTTTCTCCTGTATCGTGTGTGTGTTACAAACATACAAGTTCACATGTACATAAAACATTGATCCGAAACAACAATTTGAAACTGGAAACAACGATCACACAAAAAGTTGCTCCGTGTAGGAATTGAAGCCGCTACTCTAATACTACCTGAGATTGCTCTGCCACCGCACCAACCGTGCAGTCGCATTTGTCTTAAACAGATGTGAATAACAAAAAAAACATTCTCACACAGAAAAAAAAACAAACAATAAAAGGAAAAATATACACAAAACAGGATTACATAAATTATTTAGGTATTTTACTGATAAAAAGTGTTTTATTAAGACACGTGCAAATATCCCTTTCAAAGAATCTGCCAAAATAAGAGAACGAAAGTTGAACGACCTCATATTTTTTTCTTATATCTATCGTTGGATGTTTGACAGTTATTAAAGAAAGTTTTTTATTATTAAAAGACTGGTATGTAACGTTTGAGCAATACTTTTTGACGGTGTTTTCAGAGAATATTCCATTGCTAAATCACGACACATGATTTTGACCTATTCGATACCTATAAAAAATTGTACAGATTACACCAAATCAGGTCCATAAACAATGTAGTTTCTTGCTCGTTCTTTTTCATTCGAAGCTACACTTTGGAACAATCACAGACAGACTGACTGATGGACAATTCAATTTGACCTTTCAAAAGTGCCTAATTAAGGATGAATAGAATTAAATGCTTTAACTTTGACTTTGAATAAGTCTCACTAAACCGAAATGAACAAATCTAAATACAAGTTAAACTTCACAAGAACAAAAACCCTTACCTTGGTCGTACTAAGTCAGTGGTTGTCAACCGGTAGCCGGTAATCCATGGACCACGAATGGTCCCCAGAAAATAAAAAATGGTACATGAAATGAAAAAAAAAAAATTACAAGACTACCTCTGTCCAATAGATACCACGGTTAAAGCTCAAATTAAAGTTACCATTTTTATGAAAACCACATAAAAAAGGCCTCTAACTCAACAACAATTATGAAAGTAGTCTTTGACCAGGAAAAAGTTGGGAACCCCTGTTCTAAGCCAACAATCAGACCATAATATATTCAAATGACGGTACCCCAATACCCCATACAAGAAGAAAAAAAAATCACTTTCTTCCCTTAATATTTCAAGTCTAATCCGGTTCGTTAAATCCAGGATAATTTGACAGTAAGAAACTGCTGGGAAATCCTTTGGTAAGGCGTAATGCCAAATTGCCAACATGCCCAAGTTACTTCGAATATACCAATATGAGATTTTGCTCCGAGTCAAAATATAATTTGTGGGGGCTTTTAAAATTTGGCGGTTCGTTGACGTTTTTGGGGTATCAAAGGAAAGGTAAATGTGTAGACGTGTTTGGTGATTTGTTTTGTGACACGTTGGTAAAGCTTTTGATAATAAAACATGTGTGTGATATACATATAAGGTTTATATTTTAATGCAATAATTTGGTTTTAAGTTCGCAGTTTAATGTTAAGAAGTCTTCGAAGCAATTCCTTTCGGCACCTACTAATTATAATAGGCATACGGCACCTATTAGTTATAGAGAGTGTCAGACTCTTACTGACTAAAAACCAACCCGTTTCCTTGATTTGACGTAGGTAATTAATAGTATTTCAATAATGATCTTTAGTTAAGATGTGTAAAGTATAAATAACACACCTACATTCATTGCAAACAGTATCACTTCACAAAACAAAGCATAAAAACATGAATTCAACTTTTTAACTGAGACAGATGAAACTCGAAACACGCCAAAAGGCTAAAAGACCAAATAGACAGCCGTCAAAACAGACGACACGTGCATTCGAATCAAACTACATCGGTTTATACAACACAATTTAAATGGAACACAATTGCTACCTCCCTAGTCTGTGCTATTGACGCGTCCGAAACGCACAATGCAAGCGAAATTTGCATACAGATACTATAGATAGTAGGTACCTATATATATGTTGGTGTATCGAGCTCTCCAGACTGTCGATTATGAAGTGGGATGCGGAACTGAAATAGATTTAACTTTGAATTGTGTTGGGTGAACAGGGGTAATGAAAGTTGGGTTTTGTTGTCCAGCTATGGTTATGCCTAAATGTTGTATGTAGATACTAATGTGAATTCTATTGTGTACGTATAAAGTATCAACTTGCAACAACATAACGATGTTTAATACTATTATGTCCTTGAGGTTATAGTGAATTTCTCTTATTAATTTTACCGCAACACTTACTACTACATATTTTAATCAAAATTAAATCTGAAATGTGACTTATTTAGGTATATTTATGAAAAAAAAATGAATCGCTGTGCTAAGCACAAACATCTATTCAGCTATATCTTTTTTGTTGAGTTTGCTTTTGTTAGGTGAAGGAGAAGAAAAAAATTAAGGGCGAAACAAAATTCGTGGGATTCGATGGTTATCTATTTATATAATTGTTTAGGAGATGATAGGACTGTCATATACGCATTGTGGCATAAAATAAACAAAGAATAAAAGCTTTAAGCCAAAAATCCCGTATCTCAATATAAACAAACCCACAATATTAATGCAAGTTTTCTGATAAACGCAAGAAACGTTTCTCTTTGCTTCCACCATCTTGAGGTAAGCTCGCATGTATAAAAGCGGTTATAATGCATAGACTGAATATTCTAGAGTTGTGTACGCACCACAAAAGGACAGGTCCGTTTCGCAGTTAGACGTCATAAATTGCACAGACGTCTGAGTTTAAGATACTCTGTTAGTTATAAGCTGAAGCGGATTGTTTATTGGCATAGAATAGACTAAAGTATGAACAGTACCCAGTACGAGTTAGGCGCTCGCTAGTGCATTTGGCGCTCTGAGTAGTTGATTCTCGTTTCAATTACTTAAAACGTAAAGCGAACTCATACTAAGGGTACAGTTGAAACGAGTGCGCGAATTATTTTTATAAGTCAATTTTGATTTGCTTTGTAATAGGGATGATGACGGGGTATGAAAATTAAAAATCTATTTAGTCTGTCAGTAAGATAATGTATAATTATTAGATACGTATTTTTTATTTTACCGTGAGACATACAAAATGAACTAAGTAAATCACGGTTGACTAACGTATAATAATGGAGAAAAGCTATTCATCATTAGCAGCGTGCGCAGACGCGGTGACGTCACGCATCCTATTATAGCACAATAGGCTGACATAAGAAGTCTCTCTGTGGCTCAAAACTAGTAAAGGTTTTTTCTATTAATATACGTGAGTAAACCGTCATAATTAGTTAAACGTTACTTTATTGCATATTTCTTAGTAACTTTAGTACTTGAAACTCCCGCTTGAAATTCATGACTTGCACCGCCTCATCTGTTTCATAGCAGCTAGCGTAGAGGTGAATAAAGTAATTTAATAGTCCCCGAAAAGATGAGCACTTGTCGACTCTACACCAGCTCTCGTCTTTCAAACATATAACATTTCCTAAACCTGTGTATGTGTAGAAGAGTGCCAGTTTTATCTTTTTAATTGCGAAAACACTTAAAAATATTGTTGACGTGACGAAAACACAAGTGTAGGTATAATTTTACTTGAAGCTCCACTTTTTGGAAACAATTTTTTTTATGGTATAAGCCGGTAAACAAGCTGAGGTATCGCCTGATGGTAAGCAATCGTTGCCGCTCATGGATACCCGAAAAATCAGAGGCGTTACAAGTGCGTTGCCGGCCTTTAGGGGTTAGGAATTTAAGGGTTGTCGAGGAATCTGGAATCATTGGGGATCGACGTAAAACAACGCTTGCGTTTTTCTGTGAGGCCGTAGTATCACTCCGGTCAAGCCGGCCTATTCGTGCCGAAGCATGGCTCTCCCACACTTAAATACATTTCTGTATGCAGCATGTACATAAACTATGAAATGTTATACTTCACTTCTACCTATATACGCACAGAAACTTAACCCAACCTGCCAACCAGTAAATACGTGCCAATATCAAATCAAAGCCAATAACCCCAATACCCCAAACACCCAAGACCGTATCAAAGCCTCAAATTTGGCAGAACCTGAACCAACAGCCCTTCACTAAAACTAATAAGCAAACATATTCAAATTCACCCACGGCCCTATTCTGTAAACGCCAAACCACTTTCGCACGGTTGAACGACTTAACGTCAATCAGGGCTTAGCAACACCCAATACTGTGCCGGGATTAATTGAATACATTTGCATTTCATCGCAGTAACAGTTTCATTTTGTTTCGTAATTGATGTAAAGAATAGTGACGTCATTGTGTAGTAAGTAAAAAACAATTGAACGATGTAAGCGTCACAAACATAGTATGTGCTGTAAGCAGGTGAATAAACAATTATTTAGCACATTTTAATTCAATAATATGACTGCACAGTTTCCGCGGTAGCTAGGGAACAATTCTTTGAACGATCCACGAATTGTTGTTCCGGGCTTGAGTGTTGAGTGTATGTGACCTTGTATGTTTGTAAACGCAGATGCGTTTAAAATACAACACAGGAGAAAATCTCAATGTTGTGCGACAATTAATTTAAAAATAAAATAAATAAACCATAGGTACAATTTCATTTATTTAGACAATATTTATCATTGTTTTTGTCTGTTTTAGATGTAATAAGACTTATGATGGTTTTTTTTTAGGGGGAAAAGCATTCCTTGACTTCTCCAGCCGGGAGGCGAGACGAGAGAGACTGTTAGACTCTTACTGACTAAAAAACACCCCGTTCCTACTCCTGCTTATCCAGCTGGAACTCCGGTGAACCCGCTAGGTAGTCCGCAGCTTCGCATCAGCCTTACTGGATCCCATCTGTGGTGGATGGCTCGTTGAGGGGCGCGCGGCAAAAAAAAGTTGTCAGTAAACAAGCAACAAATGTGATATGCACTTATAGACATTATTACTTAGCACATCTTCATAGATTGTTTATACCAAAATTATGCACCAAATGACAAAAGCTTAAAGTTTTGCTCTTCATATTAAAACTAATAATGTATTCACTGCCACGCCTGCGTTCTGAAAGTTTGCTAAACATTCGCGGTGTTACGTAGACGTGACGGCAGACAAGCAGACGAACAAACAAATTGCTTCACATAATATAATAAGCGGATCTTGTGTCCCTGTGTTTATGTAGGTATAGGTATCTATTGAGTAGGTATAAGTACCTGTTTATGTACTTTCAATGCTTGGAAAGAAACAGTATGACGCATTATTGGTATTAATTCATTAAACAGCTGTCAAAATAACTTCTTTTAAGTTTTTCAAGAAAGTATGCTGTATGTTTCGATAGATAAAAGTATGAATGTCATTGTTTTGCGTGTAAAATAATACGATACGATAAGGTGTTACAATTTATAATGTCATGATTTTTGATGATTGGTTGGTGCACGGTGGTCGTGGTGGATGGGTAACTGGCTGCGTGTAATGGGTAGCTGATTCGATACTCGCACGGAGCAACTCTATGTGTTATCCTCACATTTTTAATTCAGATGTGGGTGTAATATGTATGTGAATTTGTATGTTTGTAAACGCAACACATAGGAGACAATCTTAGCGTAGGGCAATGATTTTAATTTTTAAAAAAGAAAAAAAGATTAATTCCTAAACTATGTATACTATAACTTAGATAATCCTAAAAAAGTAATTGAAACAAAATATGATATAATACTAAAATATAATAAAAAAAAGTTGTGGATAGGTAATTTAAAAAATATAGATGAATTTTATCCCCATATATAATTGCTTCTACGTAATTCAGAAACGAAAGAATAGAAGCGTGATTATGAATACATTACTAGTTTCCTAGTTCCCCGTACTTCGTTGAAAGTTCATTATGTAAAAGTTCACAAAGCCTTTTATTAATATTCAAATGTACCAGTTAAGTTTTAACGCCACAGTTAACTCTGTATTAATTAACAACACTCTAATAATACACTTAATTTCTACAAAGAGCTTCCGTTCGTTGTGAATTTTGTTCGAATAATTATTATAATATTTACGCTTCATTTTTTTTCTAAGAAAACACAATTTTCGAGGAAAATATTTCTTTCATTATTTTTGGGCCTTGATTATGTACGTTTATTATTATTTTCATAGAAAGTGAAATTAAAGTGTAGCTATAATGTTTAGTTTAGTTTATTACCAAATATTGGTCATGCTTTTAGGTATGTTAGTAAATAAAGAAGCAAAATAAAACATTGTGAGTGCTCCAAATTTTATGAAGGGCATTAATATTGTATTATGAATTATTTGCGGGTTATCGCTCGAGCTCCATTGTACGGGTAATAATTGATATGTATGGTAATAATTCCCTTTACTTTACCTACCCAGTAGTATCTAAAAACTCTTAATAAATTGACCATGAAGTTTTTAGTCATTTGTAATAAAAATAATTATTAGCGCTGCTCTGATTAGACGCTAATTATTATCGGGTGACAACAGACACCAACAGTTTAACATAAAAAGAATCAAAAACACGATACACTTACACCAAACTACTACGCCAATCATGAAATTACAAAAAACCACAATCTGTTACATATTTAAAAAGGTCCCAGAAACCAGAAAAGCGCATCCACTTAAGAATACAAAAGACCTATTACGCAAAGACCTTCTAAGAGAATACATTAAATTAAATTGAGTTCCCAACAACAAAGAGTGAAAATAAAACATTGCAAAGCGTAGGAAAGTGCTCATTAAGAGTTCTAGTACATAAACAAAAGATAAATTACTGCACGGGCGACAAAATATTAAAAAAAGAATGCAGATTTATGTCGTGACTTGCTTTGTGGCCATAGAAATCGCGATTTAAGTGGAATAGCACAACTAGCACACTTATCAAAAGTATTTATTTCAACTAAACCATTATCAGGTATTTTTGAAACATCAACAAATAAAATCGTTTATCAGTCTGTCCGTCAGTGAAACTAGGTGCTCGATCCAAATAGTATTTTCGAATCGAGAAAAACGTGCAAGAAACATAAGTGATCAGCATCACCGATTAACAGTAATATCAGACAAGTTACAAATATGTTGTTAGCCATTCCGTGCTATTAAATGAGTAATACAACGTAAGCGTTGTTTCACGTACGGCTTTTATAAAGCCGTGATAGCATAGAATCACAGGGATCCACACGTGTGTTTCGAACGAATGGATCCCTGTGATACTGTGAGTGGTAGAAACTAAACCAGCAACCCCTATTTCTTATGGAATACTCAATACTCAATACTCAATACTCAATACTTTATTGCATGCCATAATGTGTACATAAAAACAGTTGGTATGTTAAACATAGAATCAATTATGGACCCTGTCGGGCACAGCAAAGTGGATTTTTACAATTTATTTAATTACATTTTATTAGGAGAGAGGATGAAGGCGCTTCTTTAAATTAATAGTAAATTAAAATTATAAATATAATATATAGGTCAACATACGAGTACACGGATCACCTGATGGTAAGAAATCAGCACTGTCCATGGACTACAGAAGACTTACGGAGTACTTACTGAAGACAAACCTTTATTGATTTTCAATATTTATTTTTAATATATTTTTACCCAATCCGCTGCTTTCGTGGCCTCTTCACAAGAACGTGGCGCGAGCTAGTGTCAGTAACAGCGGAAAAAATACTGTTGAGAAGAAAGTATGATAAGATAGGGAGGCGAACATTTCAAACGATATGGTTTTCTATGTTTATCGACTTTTGATATTACTGGAGAAGTTAAAGGTCTTTGGGTTAGAGAGTATATCTTATTAGATGCAATGGAGAATTTTTATTGTTTTATCTATCTATACTAATATTATAAAGCTGAAGAGTTTGTTTGTTTGTTTGAACGCGCTAATCTCCGGAACTACTGGTCCGATTTAAATAATTCCTTTTGTGTTGCATAGTGCATTTATTGAGGAAAGCTATAGGCTATAAATAAAATAAATAAATAAATAAATTTTTATTTCAGACTTTACATGTCCATAGATTTATTAGTAATAGTGTGTTAGTAACAAGAGTGCTTAATGCTAGGTTAGTATTGTTAGTTTTGACGATTTATTTATTTAAATTTTATTAACGACTGTGGCCACCCAGTGTCTCTGCAAGGGACAGTCCGGTCTGGCAGCAATCATCTTCAAAATGCTGTTGTCACTACCATGCAAGTGCCGCAGTAAGGAGGCCGCTTTCTTACGCATGATGGCGTGGAAATCATCTGTGCGAGCCTCCGCAAACATTCCCGACGCACTACAACGCCATGGCAGTCCCAACAGCATCCTGAAGGCATTATTGAATTGGACACGCAGGGCACTGTAGGCTCGTCGCGTGTATGACACCCACAGGCCGCTCGTGTAAAACGATTGACAGAACGACTTGAAAAGGGTTACTTTGACGGTATTAGTACAACGAGCGAACCTACGGACGAGCATATTGCTTCTCACAGACAATGCCCTGCGCTCCCTCTCAATATCTCCATCGTCCCTTAAATCACTTGTAACAACGTGGCCAAGGTACTTAAAACTACTGACAATTTTTAATGCCACTCCGTTGAGATTTACGGGTGGAACACTGCGTGGCTGTTGCTTTGGTGCTTTAAATACGAGGAGCTCACTCTTCCTTGAGTTATAAATCAAGCCGTGTTCCTCCGCATAGGCCTCGCAGATTGACAGCAGCTTTTTCAACCCACCTATCGATGGACTGAGCAGTACCATATCGTCCGCATAACTTATATTATTAACACATGTTCCATCAATATGGCAGCCAACATGTGTACCGCTCAGTCGAATGTCAATGAATGTCGAGTCTATAAAACATCACGCTATATCCAATAGGAGCCAAGCAGAGCGGGTGAAACCGCGCGAAAATAGCTAGTTCAGAATATTTTTGTAATCACTATTCACGCTGTGTGTCTAAAGTGTTATGTGTATTTTTAATTAATTATTATGTGCACTTAGACACGAAACGTAATGTTACAGCTGTATTCAGTTAGGTATACCACAAGGCCAACTACACTAGTTCTTTAAATAAAATTATTTTTATACCCTGATTATTGATATTAATACTTTAGTTAAAAAAAAAGGCGTGGGACGAGAATTATTCTCAGACAAAACACGATCGCAAAACAACTGACCTTAATCTGAACCTTAAGCATTAACAAATAGCGACCAATATCCATAAACAAATAACACTTCAATATATTTTCTAAAACAATATGTTTGGCGCAGACACAAAATCCCAATGGACACGTATTACGGAGGAACACAGACATATTGACGTCTCCTAATAGTTATAATCCTTAATACACGATCCTTCGAGAAAACTCTAGAAGAAAATTGTTAGAGAAATATTTGTGTTGCCTACGAATTAGGAGATGTTATTATGTATAATATTTTATATACTTAATACACAAAAAACCGTCACGCCTTTTAATCGGCAAAGGGTATAGGCAGGAGTACAAACAACTATACCTACATATGATAAAAAGAAAGTCTTTTCATGAATCATGTTGTAAGTACTGTTAAGGGTTTTTTTGAGGAGAGGAGAGGACATTATCCAATGACATCTCCCGTCTTGAGTGAGGCGGACAGGAGTGTCAGACTCTTACAGACTAAAAATCACCTCGTTTCTTCTTGTGCTTTGAGCTGGAGCCCCCGTAACCTGTTACGTTGAGCGCAGCTCCGGATGGCACACGCCGTTCATGGTTGGGATAAGTTCAAGATAAACTCTAAGATGTAGAATGAAAACATAATTATATTTCAATACTAATAACATAACTTCTAAAGCTAATGAGATGAAATTGAGCAGCGTCCGCATTCACAAACGTACTGAATGTTTCTATCTAAGTATAACACAATATTCATGGCATATTGCGATATGTCGTAATTACGGTGACATGATGATTATACATCATATTATTATCAATTTTTACTTTGGCTCTCCTCTAAGCTTGTAAAATTCCACATACGACCTAATGCGTCTCAGGTTGAGATATATTCATGACATATTGCGGTGTGTCGCAATTACATATTATGAGTATTTATTCGGTGATTGGCCCTCACTCCTGCTTTCATAAGAAGAAATTAATTGCCATACGATTTCAGACACTGCTATTACTGACCAATCTTTAAAAAAAAACCTACTAAAATCGTCAATTTTACTTTGCCTTCCTTGAGAATTAAGCCCAACACCTCTAGATCGACAGTCGCATTTGTTGCGGCGACTATTCTACTAACGAGACAGTCATTCTTAAAGACAAATTATTTATTCCAATTTACTTTTGAAATATCAACAAACAAAGAAATAAATACTAATTTGTCAGTCTGTCCGTCAGTGAAGCTAGGTGCTCGTACAATCCACACACTCCTAGGTACTCCCAAAAAGAAAGAAAAAAGAAACAAAAGACACTCGGGTATACTTTCCTATTTATTAAAACATGATTACCTTTCCCCTATCCCTCTATTAGTGGAGATTTCATTTAGTGGGGTATCCCCTAAACCATTTAAGTTAAACCGGGGATTTTTCCCCGAGGTGGAGCATTAAAGGTGCATTTGCCACACTAATTGAAAAGAGGGGAAATATTATTGATTGGCTACCTTTTTATACAAACCTCTACGGATATTGTTCTTCTTAATTTTGTTTTTATTATGTTTGTGTGCGCTTGTGGTTGTTGTGGGAGTTCCTTTCTGCATACAGAGTAGTTAAAATTAATTGCTTTTCGATAAAACTCGAACTTAGCTTATGTTATCTTTGTAATCGTAATTTCTGGACAAGTTAGGCATTATTTTAGGAAATATAATTAGTACTAAATTTGAGATCTCCATTATCATTCATATTTAATTAATTGAAGCTGGACAAGGGGTCTCGGGTTCGATTCCCGGGTCGGGCAAACTATTACTGGACTATTTTCGGTTTTTCGAAAACTCAATAGTATGTAGTACGGAGTCTGGAATTGTGCCCAGTATATGGCAATAGACTATATGGTGCTTATAAAACAAATGTGAGTGAACATTGTTTTGTATAGCGGCATTACGTCCCATAATGTGCACCTTTGCCTACCCCTTCGGGGATAAAAAAGGCGTGACGTTGCAGAAACAGTAATTGAAATTAAATTGACTTACTCAATATAATAATGTTGTTTATAAATGCATTATATTCAATCAAGTAACATTGATTTATTAATCATAGCCCTGAAAAAAATACACTTTCACGTGGAAAACCTAACCAAAATTAGAATTTGTGAGATCTTACCAAAAGCGAGCCTCAAAGTCAAAATAAACCTTAATTCAGCAAGCCTTACAAACAAATCGACTTCATCAAGGAGTAACAAACAGGGTGTGTGAGAAAAACAACAAAATTTACATAATTAATCTGAGGATCCGTGCGACACCCTGTGTAAGCGGATTGCGTTGAAGCAAATTGGATGTGACCACTGTTACATGTCTGGTAGTGTTTTTCAAGGGATTTTTGTTGCGTACCTGTGATTATGTGATGGATTAAGGTATAGTTTTGCATGTTTCAGATTCTTTGGACTGTAGATCAGTTTTCACGTTTTAAAATGCATTGATCAACATGTGAAGAAAACTAAGAGTAAGAGTCGGTTCATATCTGACGTAAAATACGTCGAGCGTATCATCGGTTGTACTGACGTATCATCGGTTGAGTGTGAACGGTTAATTGTTTTTCTATACATTTGTCTGTTCTGGCGTTCCGTCAGATATGAACCCACCCTAAGACTACAGCAAAATATTTTTTCTAATCTCTAGATTTGGTAAAAACTTAGTTCGATTTTTACAAACTATCATTAACTGAAACGCATAATTAGGTACCGTACGTATTTCTTAGATGCAACTTTACTAATGCTACCATATCTAGGGATACAATATTTAGCTAGCTAGCTAGTCAAAAATAGATGATGAAGCGAGTACATATCTACTGACCCCTTTAGGAACTAGGTAATGATGTGAGGTATTTTTGGCTCATGACCTCATATGTCACAGACTGCAGATATTGTCTTTGACCCAGATATGCCAGATTCCCCAATCGACATTTTCACTACGAATTTGATCCGACTATTTCGACACCAGCAATTTATACTACGCTAACTCGAAATTTGGAAAAAACTTTTTTTTATGCCAAGTTGCTTAAAATGTGTGTTTACATACGTCATAAAAAAATTGAGAAGAAATATGCAAAAATAAGAAAGTTACAAATCTTATAAAACGCTAAGTAAAGGTTCTTTTTGAAATCACTCGATTTATATTACGCCAACTATTATTAGCAGAGTGTGCGCGCGGATCACTTTGGTCAAAGTCCGTGCAACACTGCACTAACTCATAGTTAGCGTAGTTTAGTGCGTTCGTGTGTATACTTGTTCGTTTGTAAAATGAACGACTTAGCGACTTTTACGTAGTAAATACTTATGTGTTAACGTATTAATTAGTTTATAAATGGTACGTTGACTATTCTTTTGTACATTTCTTTATAAAAATATTGAAATATGCATCAGATGATTGATCATGCACTACGACCTCCCGTACTACACTACGCTAACATAAGTTAGACGTGTATAAGATGTAACATTTTTTTGATGAATTACGTTTATATACGGCTAACTTGCGCTAAATCAAAAAATAGAATTAATTAAGGAAATATAAATATGAGATATTACAATGAATAAATTAAATATTAAGCATACCAAATTTCAAAAAAGTATCTTAATTAATGTAAAAGTTATCACGTTTTTCCCTTTAAACGCCTCTACTGTAAAGTACGCTTTTTGAGTTAGCGTAGTATAAATTGCTGGTGTCGATTTGCAAATGGATCAAGCGATTTTGCTTTATATCAGACGATTTTTTTTTGCAAATTTTGCTTTATAGACAGACAGAAAAATATTTTGTTAAAATAAATTATGCTATTTAAATCTGCTTTAATGTAAATAGAGAATATATCATGTCATATAGTTACTGGCTGCACGGCTGCCGCGTAACGTGTAGTGGATCCGATTCCGGCACGGAGCAACTCTTTGTGTGATTCTCATATTATTGTTTCGGGTCTGTCATGCGTATATGAACTTGTATGTTTGTAAACGGATTCACGACACAGGAGAGAATCCTAGTGTAAGGCAACGTTTACATTACAAAAGAAAAAAAAATGTTATCACGGCAGATAAATATTAATGACATAGTGTTTCAAGATCTTAGTTTCATAGCCCACGATGAGTTCAAAGTCATCTTCAGTCATATTATCAAAATAAATAACTCAACTTTAGTATAACTTAATCAACAAGAAAGAAGTCCCATAAAACCTCAACCCTTACAAAACCGAACCGCTTCTTTCACCTACTTCACAAAAAAGCCGTACCCATTACCCTTACAAAAAACTGGACAATAAACCTCAATAGCTTTAGTATAAATAATAACTAACACTGGTGGAGTGGGCTGACGAGCCGTCATAAGCCGATTACCCTGCCACTGTGCCCTCCAATTTCGCCAGGGTAGGGTTTGCCAGGCAAATCTCTTCACACCTACTCAATGAGGCCATATTGAAGAGAAAATTACAAGGGACTACGCATTGGTTTTTGTGTAAGGATTTTTCTTTTTTTTCTGGAATATTCGACATACATATGTGTGGGTAATGTGTGAAGATGGTCTTCTAATGTGTTTTGTAGAGGTAGATTAGACAGTTTTCTTAGGAAAGTAATATAATTATCCTCAAATGTTAATTGTTGAATGTTTTATTTTTTTTAAAGACGCTGACGACACTAGGCTTTTCTCCGGTGTCGTACGTGCGATTACAAATATACAAGTTCACATACGCATGACACCCAGACCCGAAACAACTATTTGTGGATCACACATAGAGTTGTTCCGTGCGCCAGCCATCGCACCAACCGTGCAGTCTTACTTAAGGTTTTTCGAGTTCCTTTGGGTAATCATAGATTTTTTTATGATTAGTATTATTTTTTAACGTTGATAAGTCTGCGTTTGACCACCAACCCGCTTTTTGCCAGAACAGCGAAGCGAAGATGTGGCCGAAGATGTAGCGCACAATGTCAAAAATCTTACTATTAATAGTCGTGACAATAGAATGAGGTACAAAAAAAATCCCGTTGTTAGCAAACCGACGACATTGTATTGAATGCGGCCAACAAATTTTACCTACTTATCGCCAACGTCCATACCATGTTGAAAGCACCGGTTCTCGTCCGATCACCGAAGTTAAGCAACATCGGGCGCGGTTAGTACTTGGATGGGTGACCGCCTGGGAATACCGCGTGACGTTAGCTTTTTGTTCCTTCTCTATATTTATTTTGTGCAAAATTCAATATTTACCTACATACCTATTAACAATTTTTGCATGAAGTGAAAATAAAAATATTTAAAATATATTTTTGAAAAAAAATTGACTGAAGTCTGAAAGAGAAGAAATAGAGACATACAAAAACTGAAGTAATCTTCGTCTATCAATTTATAGATACATATTATTATCGTTTAATATCTACAGACATACTAAGAGCACTTGAGTCTAATAATCCTAAAATGCATTGTTGGGTGCTCAAATCTAATAAGGACTGCATTTTAAGTGCACTTTCCATAAGACTCCGTGGCGCAACGGTAGCGCGTCTGACTCCAGATCAGAAGGTTGCGTGTTCAAATCACGTCGGGGTCAAATTCAACTTTTTGTAATATTTGAAACGTTTTCAGTTGTATATTTTTTTCAGTTTTGACGATGTAGCTGTCTTGATGGAATATTTTTAATATTTTATAATAAAATAAATACAGCCGTAAGTATCGTTTTTTTGCTCGACTTGGCGCGGGCACGGCAGCACCCCCAGATAAAGATTTTTAAAAAGTTACTTTGGTACGATTTACGAAATAGCTTTAACTGTGTAAAGTTACGCAGTGGTTTACAAAATGAAAAATGTACATTTTCCTTGTACAGAAAACAACTGATTTTACTGTTGAAGTAAATTACCACTTAACGAAATAATGAGTAAGCCATATTATTATTTAATTTGTATACATTTTTTTACACCACGTACAAATAAAGTGCACACCACCGTTGTCGTAGAAACTAACTTTATTTTAAAAAATACTTTGGAAACTGTACATTGTACCTACAGTGAACGCAGTCACTGAAAAAAAACCTGTTTTAATAATTCTTATTATATTCCAACATTACAAAAAATAAACCTTTCTTTAAACTACAAGTATTATAAAAATATAGAGACATTATCCAAAAGAAAATATTGTCCTTATAATAGGACATTTTGACCCCGACGTGATTTGAACACGCAACCTTCTGATCTGGAGTCAGACGCGCTACCGTTGCGCCACGGAGTCGTGAGAGCCAAGCTGCAAATTTACGACCTGATTAAAATGTACTAGTCATCTTTATCTTATAGATAAAGTTATTAATTAGCAATCAGTTAAGATACTTGACACTAGTGGTTGATTTATTTTATCTATTGTTATTGCTGTTTCAATATGAAGGTAAATAATAATACTTCTAGTTTTATCTCTAAGAGGAAAATCCCTATTTCGAGTAGAATGTGGCTGTGTCTGAGGAAGTTACAGAACAAATGTTCTAAAGAAGTATAATTAAAATCGCCGCCGCCAATGGACACCTGAAACTCCAGAGGTGTTACAAATTCATTGCCGACCTTTTGGGGGTTAGGAATTTTACGGTGGTTAGGGAATCAGGGAATGGGATGATTGGGCCTCCGGTAACCTCACTCACACAACGAAACACAACGCTAGCGTTGTTTCACGTCGGTTTTTCTGTGAGGCCGTGGTATCACTCCGGTCGAGCCGGCCCATTCGTGCCGAAGCATGGCTCTGCCATACTTAAAAGAGAAATACCTGAATAAGTTTAATCTGATAATCAAATACAAACAAACAAAAATCTATACACTGTCTATCTACAAAAGGGAACCTCCTAATCCTAATAATAGGCATCGTACATAATGTGGTCATTAGGGACCATTCCGTCTATCTTCATTAGCTTATTTAATCTATGTTTCAATAGACACGCGATAGTGTAAGCATTGCTTTGTTAAGGCAGTTGTCCCACCGGCAACGATGAACGAGTAACTAGTAGAGAGCTAGAACTAGAAACGAGTAGAACTAGAAACGAGTGAAAACAAAAACAAACAAGTGAAGCGAGCACTCGCCGGCAGTGTGAACAGT